>NC_057813.1:658546443-658682388 GCF_018294505.1 Triticum aestivum | reverse complement strand
TGCCGATTTCACCCGGAACACTTCCGATGTCCAAACATAGGCTTCCAATATATCAATCTTTATGTCTCGACCATTTCGAGACTCCTCGTCATGTCCGTGATCACATCCGGGACTCCGAACAAACTTCGGTACATCAAAACTTAAAACTCATAATGAAATTGTCATCGTAACGTTAAGCGTGCGGACCCTACGAGTTCGAGAACTATGTAGACATGACCTAGAACTATTCTCGGTCAATAACCAATAGCGGAACCTGGATGCCCATATTGGCTCCTACATATTCTACGAAGATCTTTATCGGTCAAACCGCATAACAACATACGTTGTTACCTTTGTCATCGGTATGTTACTTGCCCGAGATTCGATCGTCGGTATCCAATACCTAGTTCAATCTCGTTACCAGCAAGTCTCTTTACTCGTTACGTAATGCATCATTCCGTAACTAACTCATTAGCTACATTGATTGCAAGGCTTATAGTGATGTGCATTACCGAGAGGGCCCAGAGATACCTCTCCGACAATCGGAGTGACAAAACCTAATCTCGAAATACGCCAACCCAACATGTACCTTTGGAGACACCTGTAGTACTCCTTTATAATCACCCAGTTACGTTGTGACGTTTGGTAGCACCCAAAGTGTTCCTCCGATAAACGGGAGTTGCATAATCTCATAGTTACAGGAACATGTATAAGTCATGAAGAAAGCAATAGCAATATACTAAACGATCAAGTGCTAGGCTAACGGAATGGGTCATGTCAATCACATCATTCTCCTAATGATGTGATCCCATTAATCAAATGACAACACATGTCTATGGTTAGAAACATAACCATCTTTGATTAATGAGCTAGTCAAGTCGAGGCATACTAGTGACGTTATGTTTGTCTATGTATTCACACATGTATCATGTTTCCGGTTAATACAATTCTAGCATGAATAATAAACATTTATCATGATATGAGGAAATAAATAATAACTTTATTATTGCCTCAAGGGCATATTTCCTTCAGTCTCCCACTTGCACTAGAGTCAATAATCTAGATTACACAGTAATGATTCTAACACCCATGGAGTCTTGGTGCTGATCATGTTTTGCTCGTGAGAGAGGCTTAGTCAATGGGTCTGCAATATTCAGATCCGTATGTATCTTGCAAATCTCTATGTCTCCCACCTGGACTTGGTCCCGGATGGAATTGAAGCGTCTCTTGATTTGCTTGGTCCTCTTGCGAAATCTGGATTCCTTTGCCAAGGCAATTGCACCAGTATTGTCACAGAATATCTTCATTGGTCCCGATGCACTAGGTATGACACCTAGATCGGAAATGAACTCCTTCATCTAGACTCGTTCATTTGCTGCTTTCGAAGCAGCTATGTACTCCGCTTCACATGTAGATCCCGCCACGACGCTTTCTTTAGAACTGCACCAACTTACAGCTCCACCGTTTAATAAAAACACGTATCCGGTTTGCGATTTAGAATCGTCCGGATTAGTGTCAAAGCTTGCATCGACGTAACCATTTACACCTAGCTATTGGTGACCTCCATATACGAGAAACATATCCTTAGTCCTTTTCAGGTATTTCAGGATGTTCTTGACCGCTGTCTAGTGATCCACTCTTGGATTACTTTGGTACCTTCCTGCCAAGCTTATTGCTAAGCACACGTCAGGTCTGGTACACAGCATTGCATACATGATAGAGCCTATGGCTGAAGCATAGGGAACATCTTTCATTTTCTCTCTATCTTCTGTTGTGGTCAGGCATTGAGTCTGACTCAATTTCACACCTTGTAGCACGGGCAAGAACCCTTTCTTTGCCTGATCCATTTTGAACTTTTTCAAAATTTTATCAAGGTATGTGCTTTGTGAAAGTCCTATTAAGCGTCTTGATCTATCTCTATAAATCTTGATGCCCAATATATAAGCAGCTTCACCGAGGTCTTTCATAGAAAAACTTTTATTCAAGTATCCCTTTATGCTATCCAGAAATTCTATATCATTTCCAATTAATAATATGTCATCTACATATAATAACAGAAATGCTACAGAGCTCCCACTCACTTTCTTGTAAATACAGGCTTCTCCAAAAGTTTGTATAAAACCATATGCTTTGATCACACTATCAAAGCGTTTATTCCAACTCCGAGATGCTTGCACCAGTCCATAGATGGATCGCTGCAGCTTGCACACTTTGTTAGCACCTTTTGGATCAACAAAACCTTCTGGTTGCATCATATACAACTCTTCTTCTAGAAATCCATTCAAGAATGCAGTTTTGACATCCATTTGCCAAATTTCATAATCATAAAATGCGGAAATTGCTAACATGATTCGGACATACTTAAGCATCGTTACGGGTGAGAAAGTCTCATCGTAGTCAACCCCTTGAACTTGTCGAAAACCTTTCGCAACAAGTCGAGCTTTATAGACAGTTACATTACCATCAGCGTCAGTCTTCTTCTTAAAGATCCATTTATTCTCAATGGCTTGCCGATCATCGGGCAAGTCAACCAAAGTCCATACTTTGTTCGCATACATGGATCCCATCTCAGATTTCATGGCCTCTAGCCATTTTGCGGAATCTAGGCTCATCATCGCTTCCTCATAGTTCGTAGGTTCATCATGGTCAAGTAACATGACTTCCAAAATAGGATTACTGTACCACTCTGGTGCGGATCTTACTCTGGTAGACCTACGAGGTTCAGTAGAAACTTGATCTGAAGTTTCATGATCAATATCATTAGCTTCCTCACTAATTGGTGTAGTTGTCATAGGAACCGGTTCTTGTGATGAACTACTTTCCAATAAGGGAGCAGGTACAGTTAACTCATCAAGTTCTACTTTCCTCCCACTCACATCTTTCGAGAGAAACTCCTTCTCTAAAAAGGATCCGAATTTAGCAACGAAAATCTTGCCCTCAGATCTGTGATAGAAGGTGTACCCAACAGTTTCTTTTGGGTATCCTATGAAGACACATTTCTCCGATTTGGGTTCGAGCTTATCTGGTTGAAGTTTCTTCACATAAGCATCGCAGCCCCAAACTTTAAGAAACGACAACTTTGGTTTCTTGCCAAACCATAGTTCATGAGGCGTCGTCTCAACGGATTTTGATGGTGCCCTATTTAACGTGAATGCGGCTGTCTCTAAAGCATATCCCCAAAATGATAGCGGTAAATCAGTAAGAGACATCATAGATAGCACCATATCTAGTAAAGTACGATTACGACGTTCGGACAAACCATTTCGTTGTGGTGTTCCGGGTGGCGTGAGTTGCGAAACTATTCCGCATTGTTTCAAGTGTAGACCAAACTCGTAACTCAAATATTCTCCTCCACGATCAGATCGTAGAAATTTTATTTTCTTGTTACGATGATTTTCCACTTCACTCTGAAATTCTTTGAACTTTTCAAATGTTTCAGACTTGTGTTTCATTAAGTAGATATACCCGTATCTGCTCAAATCATCTGTGAAGGTAAGAAAATAATGATACCCACCGCGAGCCTCAACATTCATTGGACCACAAACATCAGTATGTATGATTGCCAACAAATCAGTTGCTCGCTCCATAGTTCCGGAGAACGGCGTTTTAGTCATCTTTCCCATGAGGCACGGTTCGCAAGTACCAAGTGATTCATAATCAAGTGATTCCAAAAGCCCATCAGTATGGAGTTTCTTCATGCGCTTTACACCGATATGACCTAAATGGCAGTGCCATAAATAACTTGCACTATCATTATCAACTCTGCATCGTTTGGTTTCAACACTATGAATATGTGTATCACTACTATCGAGATTCAATAAAAATAGACCACTCTTCAAGGGTGCATGACCATAAAAGATATTACTCATATAAATAGAACAACCATTATTCTCTGACTTAAATGAATAACCGTCTCGCATCAAACAAGATCCAGATATAATGTTCATGCTCAACGCTGGCACCAAATAACAATTACTTAGGTCTAAAACTAATCCCGATGGTAGACGTAGAGGTAGCGTGCCGACCGCGGTCACATCAACTTTGGAACCATTTCCCACGCGCATCGTCACCTTGTCCTTAGCCAATCTTCGCTTAATCCGTAGTCCCTGTTTCGAGTTGCAAATATTAACAACAGAACCAGTATCAAATACCCAGGTGCTACTGCGAGCATTAGTAAGGTACACATCAATAACATGTATATCACATATACATTTGTTCACTTTGCCATCCTTCTTATCCGCCAAATACTTGGGGCAGTTCCGCTTCCAGTGTCTAGTCTGCTTGCAGTAGAAGCACTCAGTTTCAGGCTTAGGTCCAGACTTGGGTTTCTTCTCTTGAGCAGCAACTTGTTTGCTGTTCTTCTTGAAGTTCCCCTTCTTCTTCCCTTTGCCCTTTTTCTTGAAACTGGTGGTCTTGTTAACCATCAACACTTGATGCTCCTTCTTGATTTCTACCTCCGCGGCTTTTAGCATTGCGAAGAGCTTGGGAATAGTCTTGTCCATCCCTTGCATATTATAGTTCATCATGAAGCTCTTGTAGCTTGGTGGCAGTGATTGAAGAATTTTGTCAATGACACTATCATCAGGAAGATTAACTCCCAGTTGAATCAAGTGATTATTATACCCAGACATTTTGAGTATGTGTTCACTGACAGAACTATTCTCCTCCATCTTGCAGCTATAGAACTTATTGGAGACTTCATATCTCTCAATTCGGGCATTTGCTTGAAATATTAACTTCAACTCCTGAAACATCTCATATGCTCCATGACGTTCAAAACGTCGTTGAAGACCCGGTTCTAAGCCATAAAGCATGTCACACTGAACTATCGAGTAGTCATCAGCTTTGCTCTGCCAGACGTTCTTAATGTCGTCAGTTGTATCAGCAGCAGGCCTGGCACCCAGCGGTGCTTCCAGGACGTAATTCTTCTGTGCAGCAATGAGGATAGTCCTCAGGTTACGTACCCAGTCCATGTAATTGCTGCCATCATCTTTCAACTTTGCTTTCTCAAGGAATGCATTAAAATTCAACGGAACAATAGCACGAGCCATCTATCTACAACAAACATAGAAAAGCAAAATACTATCAGGTACTAAGTTCATGATAAATTTAAGTTCAATTAATCATATTACTTAAGAACTCCCACTTAGATAGACATCCCTCTAATCCTCTAAGTGATTACGTGATCCATATCAACTACACCATGTCTGATCGTCACGTGAGATGGAGTAGTTTCAACGGTGAACATCAATATGTTGATCATATCTACTGTATGATTCACACTCGGCCTTTCGGTCTCTGTGTTCCAGGCCATATCTGTTATATGCTAGGCTCGTCAAGTTTAACCTGAGTATTCCGCGTGTGCAACTGTTTTGCACCCGTTGTATTTGAACGTAGAGCCTATCACACCCGATCATCACGTTGTGCTTGTGATCTCCATCTTCGAAGCACCGTCATGATCACCATCGTCACCGGCGCGACACCTTGATCTCCATCGTAGCATTGTTGTCGTTACGCCATCTATTGCTTCTACGACTATCGCTACCGCTTAGTGATAAAGTAAAGCAATTACAGGGCGTTTGCATTTCATACAATAAAGCGACAACCATATGGCTCCTGCCAGTTGCCGATAACTTCGGTTACAAAACATGATCATCTCATACAATAAAATATAGCATCACGTCTTGACTATATCACATCACAACATGCCCTGCAAAAACAAGTTAGACATCCTCTACTTTGTTGTTGCAAATTTTACGTGGCTGCTATGGGCTGAGCAAGAACCATTCTTACCTACGCATCAAAAACCACAACGATAGTTCATCAAGTTAGTGCAGTTTAAACCTTCGCAAGGACCGGGCGTAGCCACACTCGATTCAGCTAAAGTGAGAGAGAAAGACACCCGCCAGCCACCTTTAAGCACGAGTGCTCATAACGGTGAAACCAGTCTCGCGTAAGCGTACGCGTAATGTCGGTCCGGGCCGCTTCATCTCACAATACCGCCAAACCAAAGTATGACATGCTGGTAAGCAGTATGACTTGTATCGCCCACAATTCACTTGTGTTCTACTTGTGCATATGACATCTACGCATAAAATCAGGCTCGGATGCCACTGTTGGGGAACGTAGTAATTTCAAAATTTTCCTACGTACACGCAAGATCATGGTGATGGCATAGAAACGAGAGGGGAGAGTGTTGTCCACGTACCCTCGTAGACCGTAAGCGGAAGCATTATGACAACGCGGTTGATGTAGTCGTACGTCTTCATGATCCGCCCGATCCAAGTACTGAAGGTACGGCACCTCCGAGTTCAGCACACATTCATCTCGATGACGATCCCCGGACTCCTATCCAGCAAAGTGTCGGGGATGAGTTCCGTCAGCACGATGGCGTGGTGACGATGATGATGCTCTATCGGCGCAGGGCTTCGCCTAAACTCCGCGACAATATGACCGAGGTGGAATATGGTGGAGGGTGGCACCGCACACGGCTAAGGAACGATCCGTAAATCAACTTGTATGTTCTAGGGTGCCCCCCTGCCCCCGTATATAAAGGAGCCAAGGGGGAGGGGGCGGCCCGCCAAGGAGGGCGCGCCAAGGGGGAGTCCTACTCCCACTGGGAGTAGGACTCCCTTCTTTCCTAGTAGGAGTAGGAGAAGGGGGAAGGAGGAGGAAGAGGGGAAGGAAAGGGGGGGCGTCGCCCCCCTCTCCTTGTCCTATTCGAACTAGGGAGGGGAGGGGGTGCAGCCCACCTCTTGCCTCCTCTTCTCTTCTCCCTTAGGGCCCATGAAGGCCCAATAACCCCCGGGAGGGTTCCGGTAACCCCCCGGTACTCTGGTAAAATGCCGATTTCACCCGGAACACTTCCAATGTCCAAACATAGGCTTCCAATATATCAATCTTTATGTCTCGACCATTTCGAGACTCCTCGTCATGTCCGTGATCACATCCGGGACTCCGAACAAACTTCGGTACATCAAAACTTATAAACTCATAATGAAACTGTCATCGTAACGTTAAGCGTGCGGACCCTACGGGTTCGAGAACTATGTAGACATGACCTAGAACTATTCTCGGTCAATAACCAATAGTGGAACCTGGATGCCCATATTGGCTCCTACATATTCTATGAAGATCTTTATCGGTCAAACCGCATAACAACATACGTTGTTCCCTTTGTCATCGGTATGTTACTTGCCCGAGATTCGATCGTCGGTATCCAATACCTAGTTCAATCTCGTTACCGGCAAGTCTCTTTACTTGTTACGCATCATTCCGTAACTAACTCATTAGCTACATTGCTTGCAAGGCTTATAGTGATGTGCATTACCGAGAGGGCCCAGAGATACCTCTCCGACAATCGGAGTGACAAAACATAATCTCGAAATACGCCAACCCAACATGTACCTTTGGAGACAACTGTAGTACTCCTTTATAATCACCCAGTTACGTTGTGACGTTTGGTAGCACCCAAAGTGTTCCTCCGGTAAACGGGAGTTGCATAATCTCATAGTTACAGGAACATGTATAAGTCATGAAGAAAGCAATAGCAATATACTAAACGATCAAGTGCTAGGCTAACGGAATGGGTCATGTCAATCACATCATTCTCCTAATGATGTGATCCCATTAATCAAATGACAACACATGCCTATGGTTAGGAAACATAACCATCTTTGATTAATGAGCTAGTCAAGTAGAGGCATGCTAGTGACGTTATGTTTGTCTATGTATTCACACATGTATCATGTTTCCGGTTAATACAATTCTAGCATGAATAATAAACATTTATCATGATATGAGGAAATAAATAATAACTTTATTATTGCCTCTAGGGCATATTTCCTTCACCCTGGGCCCCCCTCTGCGCCTAGGGTTGGGAACCCTAGGGGAGGGGCGCCTCCACTTGCCTTGGGGGGCACTCCACCCCCCTTGGCCGCCCCCCCCCTAGAGATCCCATCTCTAGGGCCGGCGCCCCCCCTGGGGGCCTATATGAAGGAGGGGGGAGGGAGGGCAGCCGCACCCTGAAGTCTTGGCGCCTCCCTCTCCCCTGCTACACCTCTCCCTCTCGCAGAAGCTCGGCGAAGCTCTGCCGAAACTCTGCTGCATCCACCACCACGTCGTCGTGCTGCTGGATATTCATCAACCTCTCCTTCCCCCTTGCTCGATCAAGAAGGAGGAGACGTCATCCGCTCCGTACGTGTGTTGAATGCGGAGGTGCTGTCCGTTTGGCACTTGGTCATCGGTGATTTGGATCACGACGAGTACGACTCCCTCAACCCCGTTCTCTTGAATGCTTCCGCTCGCGATCTACAAGGGTATGTAGATGCACTCCTATCACTCGTTGCTAGATGAACTCATAGATGGATCTTGGTGAAACCGTAGGAAATTTTTTATTTTCTGCAACGTTCCCCATCAGCGCCGGCCCTAGGCTTGGTGGTGGTGGCCTTCTTCTTCGTCAGAGTTGGTCGGCCAACTAGCTGTGCTCGCATGGTCATGCAGTGACCGGCGGCTTGGCCGGTCAGCGGCGGCGAAACTTGGCCGGTGGCAGCGGCAAAGTTCTGTCTGGATCCCAGGGCGGCGGCCCTGGAGGGTGGCGGCCGGTGAAGTTTGGGCTTCCCGCGGCGGCATGGCGTGGTGCAGTCCCTGTCCAAGGCGGATCTGTGAGGGTGATCTACTATGGATTGGTTCGGATCAGAGACGGTGACGAGCGCGCGGGATCCTTCTTGGCGGCTCTCGCGGCTTGGCGAGGCGGAGTGGGAGCCCTCCTCCTAGGCTCCAGTGGTGGCACACTCAGACAGTGGCCGATGCGCCAGGGATCCCACGTTGGCACTGTTCCTGTGGTTGGTCGCCGGATCTAGGCGGCTGGATCTGGGGCTTTGAAGGCGGTCGAGACGGTGCACAGGTTGTTGGGTGGATTTCTTGGGACGGATCCGGGTGAAAACCTGATCTTCGGTCGATGGCCGGAGCCGGTGATGACGATGCCCTTATCATCGTTTCCTTCATGAAGGCGTCATCGAGGTGAAGCTCCCAACTCCACTCAATACCTCCGGAGGAAACCCTAGATCAGTTGACCGGATGTTGGCGGCAATCATGTGTCGTAACCCCCTTGGGGGCGGCATTCTTGGAGGTGCACTCGGCTTCACGAGACCAGCGGACGGCTTCTTTGGTGGAGCGGTGCTTCATCCATACATTGATGGTGACGGATCTGGACGGCGTGGCGCAGTGCAGATTCGAAGTTCGATGTGGGAGGATGGACTCGCGCAGGAGGAAGACGTTGTCTAGCGTCGTGGTGGCGTCGATGGCAGAGAGACCTAGCATGGTAGATGCAACAGTACAACTCTGAAGATGGACTCGTGGCAGGTGGCTGCGGCGGCCCCATACCCGTTAGGCGTCCTGGTTGAGGAATGCGCCTACCTGGTAGGCGTCCTGGTTGGGACCTCAGGTCTTAGATGTTTAGGTTTGGCTGCAATGTCTATTTGGTATTAGGCCTAGACTATCAGCGCCCCTTCATCAATTGGATAGGTAGTGACAGTTGTTGCTTAGACGGTGGCTTCAGTCTTACTGTTGTATGACTTTGTAAGGTCTTGTGAGAATAATTAATAAAGTGGCCGCATGCATCACCCAGATGCAGAGGCCGGGGGTCATCCTCCTTTTCTAAAAAAAATAGATGAAAATAATTTAATTACCAGTTTTAAAAATGTTTGCAACTTTTTTGAAAAAATGTTCACGTTTTCATGATTTTTTTTCCTGAAACTTTATAAATGGTCCCATTTTTTAAAACAAGATATCCACTTCTGAAAAGCATCCACAATTAGAAAAAATGTTCCCGGTTCTTTTTGAACACAGTACATATGCAGGCGCGCATAAATGTAACTATTTTTTCCCGAGAAGACTATCCCAACAAGCTAGTTTGAATTCTCTCTCCCTCTCTCTCAGAAAAAACAAGCTAGGAAAAGAAAGAAAGAAGATATGGGGCCAGCCCAGCCCAATGAACGAGGTCAGTCCGGAGACGGGACCCGAGCCCGATCCGAGGCGGGTCCTGTATTTGGCGAGGGTTCGCCTGGACATATATATACGCCAGACGTCGCGCCTGCTTCCCTTCGTTCCAAGATCCAGCGAGAGAGAGAGAGAGAGGTCCTCAATCCACCAAACCCTAACCTCTCCTCGTCGAAAAAAAAACCAAACCTTAACTCACCAGGAGAGATCGGCGTGAGAGATCCGGCGATGGCCAAGGCGGAGAAGGAGGCGGCCATCCTCAAGGCCAAGGCGGAGAAGGAGGCGGACATCCTCAAGGCCAAGGCGGAGAATGAGGAGACATTCGTCGTCAAGGCCAAGTCCAAGGCGAATGACCCGGCGTTCATGGCGCTGGCGGGACAGAGGGGCCCCGGTATGGCGGAGGCGGACGAGATGGACTACATGTCGGACGAGACGGACTACGACTCGGACGAAGACCCTGACGTGAGCTACGCCAAGTTCTGTGAGCGGTTCGAGCAGGAAAGACGGGTGAGGCATGCTGTCATGCCCTGGCTCAAGTTCCAGTCCGATGCCTCCGTCCTCAAGATGCAGGAGGATAACAAGAGACGGCAGGAGGAGGTTTCCGTGGTGGTCTGAGAAGCACAGAGACGAAGGAGGACACCGGTGTCATCCGTCCATGTAGCTATCGATCTATATTTGTAGCCGTGCAGTATGTAGTTATCCATCCCCACCTATATGTGTGCTCTCGTGATCAATATAGGCACTACTGTACATGCCCTGACTTTACCATTCACACACTTGCTTATGTGGTGGTGACATCTATGTTGCATTTAATGTTTTTTTCTTTTTGCTAATGTCATGGTTGAGAGCCATTCATGTTATGTGGTGGTGCCGTGAGTTCAATGATTTGTTGCTGCATAATCAGGATTGATCTAAGCTATATTGAGACCGAGGTGATTCTAGCAGGCAAGTGAGATGCAATTTGGACCTTGAGGTCCTTGAGCTGTCTTGCTATGTTCTACTGGTACTTCTCTCAACCAAAATTCCGCTTCAAGTCTTCCTCCACAAAGGCTGAGGGATACTGACTTGGATATTCGTCGAGGGTTTGCTTTGCCCAAACACCTTTCTCCAGGTCCTCCGCAAACCATAGTCCACGTCCAAATGATTATGGTCGCAATGAGCTACAAACCAGCCTGCCATTTAGCCTTGCCAATGTCACCAAGCAATCCATGACGCTGGTGTCGATCAACAGCGGCTCTGTGTTTAGGTCGTACGACGCGACGTGGTTCATGTCGCAAGTAGCTGATCACCTCCACTCCTCGGAGCTGGGTGGTACTGCATTGCGAGGAAGTAGACGAACCCCTGGATGAAAACGCCGTATATGCCTAAGTTGAACCGGATGCAGACTGGCAGGCTCGGCCTCCGCGGCTCCGCCTCCAGCGCGGCCGCCCGTCGCCGCCGAGGGTGAACACGTGGCAGTCCTGCTCGACGCGCCTGCCCTTGTAATCGGGGCGGGTGACGACGCGGAGCACCTTGCGCTCGCCTGTGCTCCGCCGAGCGTGTAGCAGACCCCCGTATATCGCAGTGGTAGTAGCCGCGTGGATGTTTATCATGGTCATCGGAGGGTAGGGTGGAGAAGGCGCGGGTCTCGGGGTTGATCACGCGGACAATGCCGTTCTTGGCCCGGAAGAGGTACAGAGGGCCGGGGCTCGCGTGCGGCGCGCCGACGTCCTCCGCCGGGATGTCGATCCACTGGACAACGTCGCCGGACGATAGGTCCACCATGTCAACACGGTTGCCGTCGGTGGCGAGGGCGAGGACGAGGCCAGGGCGCCTTGAAGCGTACGCCTTGACGAAGGACGGGTCGGAGTGGAGGGAGCGCCAGGACCGGCAGACGGCACGGCATCGTCATATCGCCCCGGCCGGGACACGCAGCAGGACCTCCCACACCACGTCCTGCGGCAGCTCGGTGCTTGTGCCAGCAGCCAGCGTCGGCTTGCAAGCGCTTGCTAGGTGGTTCCATCGATCCGCCCGTCACAAGTTTCCATGAATTGCGCTGATTGCATGCCGTGTCGTGTGCTTATGTAGGTTAAATATATACACGTAGTTCGGTTCAGACTGGAAGCGTTGAGAAGCAACTTCAGAATACGCACTGCATCAGGAGCAAGAGACAGCCTTCAGGCGGCCTTTTCACGTGTGCAGAGTAGGGCACGGAGATAGATTGGCAGTATGATCGCTACTTAATTACTGGAGTACAACGTTAGGCACTGATGCTACTTAATTCTTGTTTTCGAGGATAAAAGTGTTTTATTTCAGAATTATTGAGTTACAATCAAGAGGCAAGAAATCCTCAGCACATGGAGGTCGTTCACAGCTGTTCTATAAGCAGCAAAGATGATCGTCCCATCATGCAGGCACTGTCAGTAGATGGGGCATTCTCGAAGAGTGATGATACGGCGGTAGCTGATATGATACTACGATACCATGATGGGACGATCATCTTTGCTGCTTATAGATTCATGTTCCATTGTAATGACGCACTGGAAGCAGAGATACATTCAGGACAAGCGACTTGTTGAGTTTGTTGGTTTTGGCCTTTCAGCTTCCAACACTAGCGACATTTTACCCTTCGGTATCAAGTGACTGCCAATAGCTGCACAGAAACTCTACGGAAATTTCCAGATGAGGTATTTCCTTACCATGCATAGCATCATTCCATACTTTTCATATACGCCAAACTAACAAAATTATGGTGCTCCTTGTGTCAGCCCTCAAGGATGTAAAGCATCCAGTCCTTACCAGCCTCACACAGGAGCTCCTTGACCGGCATCGGCCACATAAGGCGCATACGATTCCAATGGATCATTCTCTCGCCATGTTCTTCTATTACTTCTTCAGGTTGACGCCCTCCTTTGCTCTTCTTTGTTCCTTTTTGGCCATTTCATGGCGGCTGCTGATTTACATTGTCCTTGTGATGTTGTTTGCATCTGCACTTCCTTCACCCCGGCTGGTTGAAGCTGTGTCAGCCTCTCTGCCGTTGCTCCACCCGTGGATCTACAGGTATACCCATTTTCTATTCTAATGTGCTTTGGGTCATGAATGATTTCTAAATATCTGCCTTTTTCCGTAGGTAACTATTTATTCATGTGTTGCTTGGGGGATACGATTTTTCCTGAATATAAAATTATAGATTATGGTGTCCTATGACCAAGTTGATATTTGTTGGTGTATATATACACCTACAGAGATCTACTGGGTTCTTCATTGTGTTATGTGTTCTACATGACCGTGATTTAATTTTGCAGCAACGAAAAGCCACCATTGCTCTTACTATTTTAAGAGGCGCTGCAAGATAGATGTACCATTCTCATATATGATTTGTAGATCGATTGTATTGTTGTAGATCAAAGGAAAGTAGATCAGTTGTATTTTTCTATTCAGTACTTCTCCTTGCAGGCAAAACAAAGGCACAATTAGTTGAATTATTGTGCTCGTTTTACCTAAAAGGAAAGTAGGTCGAAGACAACATTTCATTACAGAAGAATAAAGTTGTGTATATACTATCTGATCAATGCTCCACTTCTTTTTACATAATCTGAATTGGCGATACCCGCCTAAGCTTATACGCTAATTGCTTGTGCACAATATGCCCATCCTGCTTACATACTATTTTTTAGCACCGCAAAGGATGTCAGATGATACATATTTTGTCGTGTTATTTGCCTTGTGATGGTTGATAATATTAATGCTTCAATTCTTATGTGGACCCGGTGGACGGTATCCTTTTGGATATCTTCATAGAAAAAACGAAATCATGATACCTGGGGATGGCAAGGCAAAACAGTGTATGTGGTTTTTGTATTTTGAAGAACATGTCTTAGCCCTTTGATTGAAAATGTCAGATGTAGATGCGGTTCTGTGACCTACTACAAATACTTCATCCATATTCTCCTTACATACAACTGCTTTCATTCACATGTGACCAGCTCTTTGCTTGGGCTATTCTCCTCAATATTATCATAGTGTGTTCTTTTTCACATTCCTCTTTAAACGATTGCTGCTGCTTTTTTACATTGTTTAGACTCGTGAAACTCTATATTCGTATGCTAAACTCACTTGTACATATACCACTTTAGCTCTATCATCTTTCAAAATGGTTAATCGTATCTGGTTATCCGCCGTTTTGCGGGCAACGCGCGGCAAGCCGCGCCACTTACCTAGTACTAAATTGAATCACGCGTGAAAATGTTGGTGATAGTGTTGGGGAACGTAGTAATTTCAAAAATTTCCCTACGCACACGCAAGATCATGGTGATGGCATAGCAACGAGAGGGGAGAGTATTGTCCACGTACCGTCGTAGACCGTAAGCGGAAGCGTTATGACAATGCGGTTGATGTAGTCGTACGTCTTCACGATCCGACCGATCCAAGCACCGAACGTACGGCACCTCCGTGTTCAGCACACGTTCAGCTCGATGACGTTCCCCGGGCTCCGATCCAGCAAAGCGTCGGCGATGAGTTCCGTCAGCACGACGGCGTGGTGACGATGATGATGTTCTACCGGCGCAGGACTTCGCCTAAACTCCGCGACGATATGACCGAGGTGGAATATGGTGGAGGGGGGCACCGCACACGGCTAAGGAACGATCCGTAGATCAACTTGTGTGTTCTAGGGTGCCCCCTGCCCCCGTATATAAAGGAGCAAGGGGGGGTGCGGCCGGCCCTAGGAGGAGGCGCGCCGGAGGAGTCCTACTCCCACCGGGAGTAGGACTCCCCCCTTTCCTAGTTGGATTAGGACTTGGGGGGAGGGAACGAGGAAAGGGGGGCGCCGCCCCCCCTTCCTTGTCCTATTCGGACTAGGGGGGAGGGGGCGCGCGGCCTGCCCTGGCCAGCTCTCCTCTTCTCCCTCATGGCCCACTAAGGCCCATTAACCCCCGGGAGGGTTCCGGTAACCCCCCGGTGTTTCGGTAAAACCCCGATTTCACCCGGAACTATTCCGATGTCCAAACATAGGCTTCCAATATATCAATCTTTATGTCTCGACCATTTCGAGACTCCTCGTCATGTCCGTGATCACATCTGAGACTCCGAACAAACTTCGGTACATCAAAACTTATAAACTCATAATAAAATTGTCATCGTAACGTTAAGCGTGCGGACCTACGGGTTCGAGAACTATGTAGACATGACCTAGAACTATTCTCGGTCAATAACCAATAGCGGAACCTGGATGCCCATATTGGTTCTTACATATTCTATGAAGATCTTTATCGGTCAAACTGCACAACAACATACGTTGTTCCCTTTGTCATCGGTATGTTACTTGCCCGAGATTCGATCATCGGTATCCCATACCTAGTTCAATCTCGTTACCGTCAAGTCTCTTTACTCGTTATGTAATGCATCATTCCGTAACTAAATCATTAGCTACATTGCTTGCAAGGCTTATAGTGATGTGCATTACCGAGAGGGCCCAGAGATACCTCTCCGACAATCGGAGTGACAAAACCTAATCTCGAAATACGCCAACCCAACATGTACCTTTGGAGACACCTGTAGTATTCCTTTATAATCACCCAGTTACGTTGTGACATTTGGTAGTACCCAAAGTGTTCCTCCGGTAAACGTGAGTTGCATAATCTCATAGTTACAGGAACATGTATAAGTCATGAAGAAAGGAATAGCAATATACTAAACGATCAAGTGCTAGGCTAACGGAATGGGTCATGTCAATCACATCATTCTTTTAATGATGTGATCCCATTAATCAAATGACAACACATGTCTATGGTTAGGAAACATAACCATATTTGATTAACAAGCTAGTCAAGTAGAGGCATACTAGTGACGTTGTGTTTGTCTATGTATTCACACATGTATTATGTTTCCGGTTAATACAATTCTAGCATGAATAATAAAAATTTATCATGATATGAGGAAATAAATAATAACTTTATTATTGCCTCTAGGGCATATTTCCTTCAGTCTCCCACTTGCACTAGAGTCAATAATCTAGATTACATAGTAATGATTCTAACACCCATGGAGTCTTGGTGCTGATCATGTTTTACTTGTGAGAGAGGCTTAGTCAATGGGTCTGCAACATTCAGATCCGTATGTATCTTGAAAATTTCTATGTCTCCCACTTGGACTTGGTCCCGGATGGAATTGAAGCGTCTCTTGATGTGTTTGGTCCTCTTGTGAAATCTGGATTCCTTTGCCAAGGCAATTGCACCAGTATTGTCACAGAAGATCTTCATTGGTCCCGATGCACTAGGTATGACACCTAGATCGAATGAACTCCTTCATTCAGACTCCTTCATTTGCTGCTTCCGAAGCAGCTATGTACTCTGCTTCACATGTAGATCCCGCCACGACGCTTTGTTTAGAACTGCACCAACTTACAGCTCCACCGTTTAATAAAAATACGTATCCGGTTTGCGATTTAGAATCGTCCGGATCAGTGTCAAAGCTTGCATCGACGTAACCATTTACGACTAGCTCTTTGTCACCTACATATACGAGAAACATATCCTTAGTCCTTTTCAGGTATTTCAGGATGTTCTTGATCGCTGTCCAGTGATCCACTCCTGGATTACTTTGGTACCTTCCTGCCAAGCTTATTGCTAAGCATACGTCAGGTCTGGTACACAGCATTGCATACATGATAGAGCCTATGGCTGAAGCATAGGGAACATCTTTCATTTTCTCTCTATCTTCTGCTGTGGTCGGGCATTGAGTCTGACTCAATGTCACACCTTGTAGCACGGGCAAGAACCCTTTCTTTGCCTGATCCATTTTGAACTTTTTCAAAATTTTATCAAGGTATGTGCTTTGTGAAAGTCCTATTAAGCGTCTTGATCTATCTCTATAAATCTTGATGCCCAATATGTAAGCAGCTTCACCGAGGACTTTCATTGAAAAACTTTTATTCAAGTATCCCTTTATGCTATCCAGAAATTCTATATCATTTCCAATTAATAATATGTCATCTAAATATAATATCAGAAATGCTACAGAGCTCCCACTCACTTTCTTGTAAATACAGGCTTCTCCAAAAGTCTGTATAAAACCATATGCTTTGATCACACTGTCAAAGCGTTTATTCCAACTCCGAGATGCTTGCACCAGTCCATAAATGGATCGCTGGAGCTTGCACACTTTGTTAGCACCTTTTGGATCAACAAAACCTTCTGGCTGCATCGTATACAACTCTTCTTCCAGAAATCCATTCAAGAATGCAGTTTTGACATCCATTTGCCAAATTTCATAATCATAAAATGCAGCAATAGCTAACATGATTCAGACAGACTTAAGCATCGCTACGGGTGAGAAAGTCTCATCGTAGTCAACCCCTTGAACTTGTCGAAAACCTTTCACAACAAGTCGAGCTTTATAGACAGTTACATTACCATCAGCGTCAGTCTTCTTCTTAAAGATCCATTTGTTCTCAATGGCTTGCCGATCATCGGGCAAGTCAACCAAAGTCCATACTTTGTTCTCATACATAGATCCCATCTCAGATTTCATGGCTTCTAGCCATTTTGCGGAATCTGGGCTCATCATCGCTTCCTCATAGTTTGTAGGTTCATCATGGTCAAGTAACATGACTTCCAGAATAGGATTACCGTACCACTCTGGTGCGGATCTTACTCTGGTAGACCTACGAGGTTCAGTAGAAACTTGATCTGAAGTTTCATGATCAATATCATTAGCTTCCTCACTAATTGGTGTAGGTGTCACAGGAACCGATTTCTGTGATGAACTACTTTCCAATAAGGGAGCTGGTATAATTACCTTATCAAGTTCTACTTTTCTCCCACTCACTTCTTTCGAGAGAAACTCTTTCTCTAGAAATGATCCATTCTTAGCAACGAATGTCTTGCCTTCGGATCTGTGATAGAAGGTGTACCCAACTGTCTCCTTTGGGTATCCTATGAAGACACATTTTCCTGATTTAGGTTCGAGCTTATCTGGTTGAAGTTTCTTCACATAAGCATCGCAGCCCCAAACTTTAAGAAACGACAACTTTGGTTTCTTGCCAAACCACAATTCATAAGGCGTCATCTCAACGGATTTTGATGGTGCCCTATTCAATGTGAATGCGGCCGTCTCTAAAGCATAACCCCAGAACGATAGCGGTAAATCAGTAAGAGACATCATAGATCGCACCATATCTAGTAAAGTACGATTACGACGTTCGGACACACCATTTCCTTGTGGTGTTCCGAGTGGCGTGAGTTGCGAAACTATTCCGCATTGTTTCAAATGTAAACCAAACTCGTAACTCAAATATTCTCCTCCACGATCAGATCGTAGAAACTATATTTTCTTGTTACGATGATTTTCCACTTCACTCTGAAATTCTTTGAACTTTTCAAATGTTTCAGACTTGTGTTTCATTAAGTAGATATACCCATATCTGCTCAAATCATCTGTGAAGGTGAGAAAATAACGATATCCGCCACGAGCTTCAACATTCATCGGACCACATACATCTGTATGTATGATTTCCAAGAAATCTGTTGCTCTCTCCATAGTACCGGAGAATGGTGTTTTAGTCATCTTGCCCATGAGGCACGGTTCGCAAGTACCAAGTGATTCATAATCAAGTGATTCCAAAAGTCCATCAGTATGGAGTTTCTTCATGCGCTTTACACCGATATGACCTAAACGACAGTGCCACAAATAAGTTGCACTATCATTATCAACTCTGCATCTTTTGGCTTCGACATTATGAATATGTGTATCACTACTATCGAGATTCAATAAAAATAGACCACTCTTCAAGGGTGCATGACCATAAAAGATATTACTCATATAAATAGAACAACCATTATTCTCTGATTTAAATGAATAACCGTCTCGCATCAAACAAGATCCAGATATAATGTTCATGCTCAACGCTGGCACCAAATAACAATTATTCAGGTCTAAAACTAATCCCGAAGGTAGATGTAGAGGTAGCGTGCCGACCACGATCACATCGACTTTGGAACCGTTTCCCACGCGCATCGTCACCTCGTCCTTGGCCAGTGCTCGCTTATTCCGTAGTCCCTGTTTCGAGTTGCAAATATTAGCAACAGAACCAGTATCAAATACCCAGGTGCTACTGCGAGCTCTAGTACGGTACACATCAGTAACATGTATATCACATATACCTTTGTTCACCTTGCCATCCTTCTTATCCGCCAAATACTTAGGGCAGTTCCGCTTCCAGTGACCAGTTTGCTTGTAGTAGAAGCACTCAGTTTCAGGCTTAGGTCTAGACTTGGGTTTCTTCTCTTGAGCAGCAACTTGCTTTTCTTGAAGTTCCCCTTCTTCTTCCCTTTGCCCTTTTTCTTGAAACTAGTGGTCTTGTTGACCATCAACACTTGATGCTCCTTCTTGATTTCTACCTCCGCAGCTTTTAGCATTGCGAAGAGCTCGGGAATTGTCTTGTTCGTCCCTTGCATATTATAGTTCATCACGAAGCTCTTGTAGCTTGGTGGCAGTGATTGGAGAATTCTATCAATGACGCTATCATCAGGAAGATTAACTCCTAGTTGAATCAAGTGATTATTATACCCAGACATTTTGAGTATGTGTTCACTGACAGAACTATTCTCCTCCATCTTGCAGCTATAGAACTTATTGGAGACTTCATATCTCTCAATCCGGGCATTTGCTTGAAATATTAACTTCAACTCCTGGAACATCTCATATGCTCCATGACGTTCAAAACATTGTTGAAGACCCGGTTCTAAGCCGTAAAGCATGGCACACTGAACTATCGAGTAGTCATCAGCTTTGCTCTGCCAGACGTTCTTAACATCGTCAGTTGCATCAGCAGCAGGCCTGGCACCCAGCAGTGCTTCCAGGACGTAATTCTTCTGTGCAGCAATGAGGATAATCCTCAGGTTACGGACGCAGTCCGTGTAATTGCTACCATCATCTTTCAACTTTGCTTTCTCAAGGAACGCATTAAAATTCAACGGAACAACAGCATGAGCCATCTATCTACAACAAACATAGACAAGCAAAATACTATCAGGTACTAAGTTCATGATAAATTTAAGTTCAATTAATCATATTACTTAAGAACTCCCACTTAGACAGACATCTCTCTAGTCATCTAAGTGATCACATGATCCAAATCAACTAAACCATAACCGATCATCACATGAGATGGAGTAGTTTTCAATGGTGAACATCACTATGTTGATCATATCTACTATATGATTCACGCTCGACCTTTCGGTCTCCGTGTTCCGAGGCCATATCTGCATATGCTAGGCTCGTCAAGTTTAACCTGAGTATTCTGCGTGTGCAAAACTAGCTTGCACCCGTTGTAGATGGACATAGAGCTTATCACACCCGATCATCACGTGGTGTCTGGGCACGATGAACTTTGGCAACGGTGCATACTCAGGAAGAACACTTCTTGATAATTTTTAGTGAGAGATCATCTTAAAATGCTACCGTCAATCAAAGCAAGATAAGATGCATAAAGGATAAACATCACATGCAATCAATATAAGTGATATGATATGGCCATCATCATCTTGTGCTTGTGATCTCCATCTCCGAAGCACCGTCATGATCACCATCGTCACCGGCGCGACACCTTGATCTCCATCGTAGCATCGTTGTCATTTACGCCATCTATTGCTTCTACGACTATCGCTACCGCTTAGTGATAAAGTAAAGCAATTACAGGGCGTTTGCATTTCATACAATAAAGCGACAACCATATGGCTCCTGCCAGTTGCCGATAACTTCGGTTACAAAACATGATCATCTCATACAATAAAATATAGCATCACGTCTTGACCATATCACATCACAACATGCCCTGCAAAAACAAGTTAGACGTCCTCTACTTTGTTGTTGCAAGTTTTACGTGGCTGCTACGGGCTTAGCTAGAACCGTTCTTACCTACGCATCAAAACCACAATGATAGTTCGTCAAGTTAGTGTTGTTTTAACCTTCGCAAGGACCGGGCGTAGCCACACTCGATTCAGCTAAAGTGAGAGAGACAAACACCCGCCATCCACCTTTAAGCACGAGTTCTCGTAACGGTGAAACCAGTCTCGCATAAGCGTACGCGTAATGTCGGTCCGGGCCGCTTCATCTCACAATACCGCCGAACCAAAGTATGACATGCTGGTAAGCAGTATGACTTGTATCGCCCACAACTCACTTGTGTTCTACTCGTGCATATGACATCTACGCATAAAACCAGGCTCTGATGCCACTGTTGGGGAACGTAGTAATTTCAAAAATTTCCATACGCACACGCAAGATCATGGTGATGGCATAGCAACGAGAGGGGAGAGTATTATCCACGTACCCTCGTAGACCGTAAGCGGAAGCGTTATGACAACGCGGTTGATGTAGTCGTACGTCTTCACGATCCGACCGATCCAAGCATCGACCGTAGGGCACCTCCGTGTTCAGCACACGTTCAGCTCGATGACGTTCCCCGGGCTCCGATTCAGCAAAGCGTCGGGGATGAGTTCCGTCAGCACGACGGTGTGGTGACGATGATGATGTTCTACCGGCGCAGGGCTTCGCCTAAACTCCGTGACAATATGACCGAGGTGGAATATGGTGGAGGGGGGCACCGCACACAGCTAAGGAACGATCCGTAGATCAACTTGTGTGTTATAGGGTGCCCCCCTGCCCCCGTATATAAAGGAGAAAGGGGGGGTGCGGCCGGCCCTAGGAGGAGGCGCGCCGGAGGAGTCCTACTCCCACCGGGAGTAGGACTCCCCCCCTTTCCTAGTTGGATTAGGACTTGAGGGGAGGGAAAGAGGAAAGGGGGGCGCCGCCCCCCCTTCCTTGATCTATTCGGACTAGGGGGGAGGGGGCGCACGGCCTGCCCTGGCCAGCCCTCCTCTTCTCCCTCATGGCCCACTAAGGCCCATTAACCCCCGGGAGGTTCCGGTAACCCCCCGGTGTTCCGATAAAATCCCGATTTCACTCGGAACTATTCCGATGTCCAAACATAGGCTTCCAATATATCAATCTTTATGTCTCGACCATTTCAAGACTCCTCGTCATGTCCGTGATCACATCCGGGACTCCGAACAAACTTCGGTACATCAAAACTTATAAACTCATAATAAAACTGTCATCGTAACGTTAAGCGTGCGGACCCTACGGGTTCGAGAACTATGTAGACATGACCTAGAACTATTCTCAGTCAATAACCAATAGCGGAACCTGGATGCCCATATTGGTTCCTACATATTCTACGAAGATCTTTATCGGTTAAACCGCATAACAACATACGTTGTTCCCTTTGTCATCGGTATGTTACTTGCCCGAGATTCGATCGTCGGTATCCAATACCTAGTTCAATCTCGTTACCGACAAGTATCTTTACTCGTTATGTAATGCATCATTCCGTAACTAACTCATTAGCTACATTGCTTGCAAGGCTTATAGTGATGTGCATTACCGAGAGGGCCCAGAGATATCTCTCCGACAATCAGAGTGACAAAACCTAATCTCGAAATACGCCAACCCAACATGTACCTTTGGAGACACCTGTAGTACTCCTTTATAATCACCCAGTTACGTTGTGACGTTTGGTAGTACCCAAAGTGTTCCTCCGGTAAACGTGAGTTGCATAATCTCATAGTTACAGGAACATGTATAAGTCATGAAGAAAGCAATAGCAATATACTAAACGATCAAGTGCTAGGCTAACGGAATGGGTCATGTCAATCACATCATTCTCCTAATGATGTGATCCCATTAATCAAATGACAACACATGTCTATGGTTAGGAAACATAACCATCTTTGATTAACAAGCTAGTCAAGTAGAGGCATACTAGTGACCTTGTGTTTGTCTATGTATTCACACATGTATTATGTTTCCGGTTAATACAATTCTAGCATGAATAATAAACATTTATCATGATATGAGGAAATAAATAATAACTTTATTATTGCCTCTAGGGCATATTTCCTGCAGATAGTGGTAGGGGTCGGCCTGACACGTACAATACCACCAATGTGCTAGAGGGAGGCTACCCAACTAGCTCTGGGTAGTAGTAGCTGGAAGATCTTGGACATATACTGTACGGCTGCTCCAAACTTTTGTCCAAACTTTCGAGCAAAAGGCGTGCGCAGATGACTCAGGTGCCTACCTGGTTTAACTTGTTGGTATCGGGCAGTACGTACTCCCTCCGTTTCTTTTTAGTCTGCATATAAAGTTGAGTTAAAAGCACCCCAGATATCTCAACTTGCACAGAATGTGATGGTTTAGTCCATAACTTGCAAAACTGCACTCCACCATACCCCAACTTGCACTGGATGTGACGATTTGGTCCTGGGCCTATCACAGCAAGACACTTGGCAGCCTGGTAGATGGACCGGTCGTCACGGCACATTTGCATGTACCTGCCTATCATTTTCGATAATCAACCCATAGGACAACATAATCTCAACACCTGAGTTCATGTCTCCCTGCTCACCCTACGCTGCTGCCTGCCCCGGCCGCCGGAGTCAATGTGATGGCCGTGCTCGCGACGTTACCCAACTTCTCCGACTTCGCGCGGCAGGTAGCGTACTCCCCGGTGGCTGCGGGGTTGGCGTGGCGGTCATCGCTGACGCTGTTGGCCTGCCCAACGCCAACCTGCCGCGCTCGCCCTCCGCCTTCACTGTGGCCGTTGGCCCAACTCGCTGGTCGCTTGCACCTCCGCCCCATTCACCCTATCCTTCCTGCTCAGCTCGATTGTTCGTTCCTTGTTGACTCCCTCGGATCATTGACTCGATCTGGACAGTGCTCCCGCCGGCCGGCCATGAACAAACCTCGTCGTCGGCCAGCCGTAAACGAAACCCACGCCCGTTACCCGAAACCCACGCCGTGTTGGTGCGTGGTGCGCTTCGCCTCTAGGGAGATCTCCTCCGGCGCCGTGTAGGAGTTCACCTTGAAGTTGCACTGGATCAGCACCCTCGCCCTGCATCACATCGGACCATGTACATCACCTGCTACTGTTAGTGCCGGATAAATTCAGAGTCTAAGCTCTTGTTTTGACCAAAAAAACAGAAACGCCAGAATTTGAGAATTTGCTGCTAATTCATACTGTTAATCTGGTTCAAAGTTCATTGCAAAAGATTGAACACACCTAAAAGATTAGATTGAACCTACCTAAAACTATCATAGCAACGTAGAGTGGCAGGGCAGGGGCAATAATGTTCAGATCATGCACGCATGCAGGTGTACTCTTTACGCTCTGGATTGATACTCTGTCCTGTCAAAACAGTATGCCTAATGCCTGTTGGGTTCATATCAGGCATAACATTCTAGCGCCAATAAATGGTCAGAGTTCGGACTTGAGCGACACCAACCACACACAGAGCACTCACTATCAGTGTTGAGCAAAACTCTAAAAGGAAAAAGAGAGTACAAATAGCTACTACGTATTAAGATATGTGGCACTGCACTCTGCATTTAGTAGGATCAGTTAAAAGCATTCAGCCAAGAACTAGTTAAACGTGTACAATCGAAGGTTAAAAGTATGCTTAATGCCTCCTCAGTTCTTATCTTTCTTTTACTTTTTAGCCGAGTCTCCTCGGTCATATCAGAGATACGCTGCTAATGTGAACGTACGAGTTCAGAACAATGAAACTGCAGTTTTACCCTGAAGCAACTCCTCTTCGATCACCCCCCCCCCCCCCCCCCCCCCGCCCCCGCGCCCTCACGACGTGATGCCGCCGGCCCCTCGCGCAGCTCCGGCCACTCCGATCGTCATTGTGGGGGGCGCCGCCGCAACCGTCCGCTTGCCGCCTCGCGTGTCTGGCATGGGATCCTGGGGCCCCACCAGCCGGTCGTGCCTGCTGTCACGCGGCCCCCTGCAAGGCTGCGTTTGGGGGACAAGGCGGCTTTCCAGAAAGCCGCCGTGAGCGTGGGCCCGGAGGCGGCCGTTGGACGCCACTCCCTGTCCACTCCTTCCGGCGCGGACCGTTCAAATTTTGATTCCACTGACCAGGTCGTGGCTCCCGCGTCTCCCACCCTGCTAGCCGCCAACAACCTGCCTCCTGACGCACCTGCGCGCCTTCTGGAGGCTGCCCCACGCCCCCAGGAGGATCCCGAGGCTGTCCCCTCTGCTGGCATGCTCCTGCTTTGTGCGGCCCCACCGAAGATCACGATTCGCTCCTTGACCAATCCGGATGCATGCAACAACGAGGCGCCCACCTCGCCCCCCCACAGACAGCTGGCCCTGGCCGGACGCGTGACGGGCCTAGCCACCCCTTCGGCTGGCCCTGTAGCTGACCCCCAGGCCGCCCCCACCTCGGATCCTGCTGCGCGCGATTCGCCCGCATCGATCCCGAGTGATCCGGAGCCCACACTCCCTGATTCCTCCCATGCAGCCACTCAGGGCTCGCCACTTGGCGTGCATGGCGACGTTCAGCCCCTGGATGCGTTCGTGTAGTCCATCCAACGGCCTATTGCGCAGATTCTTCCAACGCCTTCCTCCCGCAGCCCCCGGAAGGAGCTACCACCGAACTTCACGCCTCGGGGAGCGACCGGATCGCCAAGGCAGACTGTGGGCTCAGCTCCGAACTCAAGGCCAAGAAACTTCTCCTGCGCCGCCTTGGGCTCGTATCGGACGACGCACCCATCTCTGCGGAAACCCTGGCCAAATACGAGCGCCTCTTTCAGAGACCGCTAGTGCACGACGTGCTGCAGGCTTTTGCCGATCTTTTTGGCTGGCGCATCCCCGAGCTCCTTGACTCGCCGGCCAACTCGCTCTCCCCACTGCCTCGCGCTGTCGAGGCTTAGTGGCTGCTTTGCCCACCCCAGGACCCTAGCATCCCTCATGGATCACAACCTCCGAATTGTATTTTGGAATGTGCGTGGCCTAAATGCCCTGGCCAAGCGCACTGCCGTCTGCAGCGTGATCATCGCTGCTTCCCCATGTATCATTTGTATTCAGGAGACCAAGATGATTTCCCTTTCGTCCTTGCTTGTTGTTGAAATGCTCAGCCCCTCCTTTTCCGAGTTCTTCTTTCTCCCTGCTGATGGGACACGTGGGGGCATCCTGCTTGCGTGGCGTCCGGACTTGATCGCGCTCTCCGATCCCTACCTTGGCGAGCACCACATCACCGCCCTGGCCTCCTCCCTTGATGGTGAGCATCACTGGTGGCTCACTGGCGCCTATGGCCCGCAGGGCGACGATGACAAGATCGCCTTCCTCGGCGACTTCAGCGAGATCCGATCGTTGCGCGCTGGCCCTTGGATCCTTGGGGGTGACTTCAACATGATCGCCGACGCGGCGGACAAGAACAACTCCCGGATCAACCATCATGTCATGTCACGCTTCCGCCGCTTCCACGCCAACGAGGAGCTGCGCGACATCTACCTCCACGAAAGGCGGTACACCTGGTCGAGTGAGCGCAATACTCCGACCCTCACGCGCATTGACAAGGCCCTTTGCAACTCAGCTTGGGAGGCGCTCCACCCACATTGTATGCTTCGTTGCCTCTCCTCCGCGGCGTCTGACCACGCGCCCCTCCTCCTTGACTGCACCGCGCACTCGCCTGGCTCCAAAAGGTTCCATTTTGAGAGATTCTGGCCACGCACCGACAGCTACATGCAGGTCGTGATTGAGGCGTGGGCTATCGGGGTCGATGAGCCGGACCCCTTCCATCGTTTGGTGGCGCGGCTTAAGACCACCGCCCGGCGCCTCCAAAGCTGGAGCGCGAAGAAGATCGGCGATGTGTCTCGGCAGCTCTTGGTTGCTCGTGAGCTGATCGCGTGCCTGGATGCGGCTCAGGATCTACGACCTCTCTCTCCGGCCGAGACTTGGTTCCGCCGATGCCTTAAGGGGGCCTATTTGGGCCTCGCTTCCCTCGAGCGCTCGATCTCGCGCCAGCGTGTCAGGCTTTCCTGGTTGCGAGATGGCGACGCGGGCCAGAAGTTCTTCCATGTCCACGCCGCGCACCGCAAGCAGAAGAACCGTATCCTGGAGCTGCAGGTGGGCGATCTCTCCGTCTCAGCCCCGGCCGCGCTAGCTGAGGCCGCCTACCAGCATTTCTCTGGAATCCTCGGAACGGTGGTGCCGCACCCCTTCTCCATCGATCTTTCTGTGATCCATGCTGGCCCTTTCGACCTATCCAGCCTCGACGCGCCTTTCTCTGAGGATGAAATCTGGGCCGCTGTGAGGAGCCTGCCACTTGGGAAGGCGCCAAGCCCCGACAGATTTACCGATGAGTTTCTCCGGAGTGCTTGGGACGTGATCAAACAGGACATCTGTGCCGTCTTCGACAAGCTTTATGCACTCAACGGACGTGGGTTCCAGCGGCTAAATGAGGCGCTCCTCACCCTTATCCCTAAGAAGCAGGATGCGCCATCCCTCTTTGACTATCGGCCTATCAGTCCCATTCATCTCATCGCGAAGCTGTTCACGAAGGCGCTCTCCATTCGTCTAGCACCGCACTTGGGCAAGTTGGTTTCCACAAACCAGAGCGCATTTATTGCTGGCTGGAGCATCCACGACAATTTTCTCCTCGTTCAACAAACGGCCAGACTCCTCCACAACCTCAAGATGCCGCGGGCGCTCCTCAAGCTCGACATTGCAAGAGCATTCGACTCAGTGGCTTGGCCTTTTCTGCTCGACACGCTCCGGCACCTCGGCTTCGGCAACCGTTGGTGCGAGTGGATCTCCATCCTGCTCTCCACCGCGTCCACGCGTGTGCTCGTCAATGGCGTCCCTGGGCCGCCAATCCTTCACGCTTGCGGGCTGCGACAAGGGGACCCGGTCTCTCCGATGCTCTTCGTCATTGTCATCGACGTGCTCAACTCGCTTCTCCAGCGAGCCGTCGAGCGTGGCCTCCTACAGCGGCTGACCATGAGGCACCTGGCCTCGAGTGTCTTCCTCTATGCGGACGACGTTATCATCTTCTGCCACCCCGACACCCATGACCTCCGCACCATTCGCTCGCTGCTCGACATCTTTGGCAAGGTCTCGGGGCTCCGCACAAACTTCGCCAAGTGCTCGGCCTCACCCATCCGGTGCACTGAGGAGCATGTTGTCATGATCGAGGCGGAGATGGCTTGCCTGGTTACCCACTTCCCGGTGAAGTACCTCGGCCTCCCGCTCTCCATCCGCAAGCTCTCCACGAATGACCTCATGCCACTTGTCGACATGCTTGAGAAGAAGCTCTCCACCTGGCTTGGGTCCATGATCTCCCTTGGCGATCGCCTTGCGCTCTGCAGGCACGTCCTTTGTGCCATGCCCATTCACATTCTCGTCACCATCGCCGTCAACAAGACTATTCTCGCGCGGGCAAACCAGATCATCCGAGGCTTCCTGTGGATTGGCCGCAAGGATGCGCGCGGCGGGCAGTGCCGCGTCAACTAGGACCGAGTGTGCCGCCCCACTTCCCTCGGCGGCATGGGGATCCGTGACCAGCAACGTACTGGGGTTGCCCTATGCGCCAGATGGCCATGGCTCCAGCGAATTGACGCTTCGCGCCCCTGGAGTCAGCTTCACCTCCCCCACGACCCGATGGCTGTGAAGATTTTCAGAGCCTCGACCACCTGGGAAGTGCGAGATGGGCGTTCATGCAAGTTCTGGACAGATCCCTGGATCGAGGGCAAGTCCATCTCTGACATCGCGCCCCTGGTTTTCTCTATGGTCTCTCGACGACATCGCCGCGTCCGGACGGTGGTTGGGGGCCTCCCCGGACGTGCGTGGGTGCGAGACATCGCCGATGCGCTTGGCCCTGCCGCCCTTGTCCAGTACATTGACCTCTGGCACGCTCTTCAGACCAGGACCCTCGCGGTCGGGCACAACGAGCTGCGCTGGAGGTGGACAGACTCCGGTGCCTACTCGGCCAAGACCTGCTAGCTTGCGCTCTTCCACGGCTCTATCTCGGATGCATCTTGGAAGCTTACCTAGAAGACATGGGCCCCCTCCGCATCAAAGCCTTCATCTGGCTGGCCCTGCAGGATCGGTGCTGGACGGCTGATCACCTCGCCCGCCGTGGCCTACCTCATAACGACCGGTGCGTGCTCTGCGACCAGGCCACAGAGGACATGCACCATCTTTTCACTGCTTGCCCCTTCTCCCGCCAAATTTGGCACGAGGTTCTATCTTGGTGCAGATCAACCACTACGATCCCGGACCCGGACACACCTTTTGTGGTTTGGTGGATCGATGTGTGCTCCACATCGCCCGCTGCTCTATGCAAGGGACTAAACTCCATCATTGTCCTCACCGCCCGGGCTCTCTGGAAACACCGGAATGGGTGTGTCTTCGACCAGCTGCACCCCTCCATCGCTAGCTTGCTTCGGTCTATTCAGGAAGACGCTCGCCTATGGGCTAGCGCCGGCGCCAACGGCTTGGCGACAATGATCTCTGAGAGATAGGCTCTAGTTTGATGTATCGGGGATGAGCAGCCCCTACCCCAACTGCTCCTGCTACTTGTGCCCGCGCCAACTTGTGTACGTGTGGCCATTGTAGCATACACCTCCTGTATTTTTTCACCCCTCCTATCAATGCAATGATACGCAATCTTTGCGTATTCGCGGAAAAAAAAGTCTACATATCACTTTATATATATACTAGCACATATGCCCGTGCGTTGCAACGGGAGTTTTTTTTGCGAAAAGCATCGGGAGAGGTAATTGATGTGTCCTATGGTATCCGCAATGGTGGGGCGACAGAGCGAGGGTTGCGGTGTTCTCACGTGTCATGTTTGGCCCGCGAGATCTTGATAGTGGTGGGTTTGGTCGGTGTGGTGGCCGCCACTCAACTCGTGCCTTTTTTTCCTCTGGGTCCGCCTCCATGTCTAGGTTATGGTTGCGTCCTTATTTTGTGACTGCATGGTGACCTTCGGGACCTAGTTGCTTCGACCACTCTCTCATACGATGGCGTAATCGAATGAATTACTAATTCAGTGAATCTCATTTCATTGCCATAATCAGCGCACAACCAGGTAGTCGGTTTATTGTCTTTAGTTATTTTAGGGCTTACTTGCCTACATTTTTTTAATCAGAGCCAAACCAGCATATCCTCTTTTATTGGCATGTTCCTACAATTTCTTTTAATTATAGCCAACCAACACATTCTCTTTTATCGTCAAATGGCATGTGGGATGCACAACAGTTCATGTCTGGGTTAGGCCGCTGGCAGTTACCGAAACGACGTGTGTTTGTAAGGCACGAATAAAAATCCAAAACAACCGCTGAGTTGAAGGATTACACTCATGACCTCAATATCTCGACCACGTGGTGATAGACATTTCAACAAAAAGCTCCTACTAAAAAATGGCAACACAAATGTTTAAGAACATAATGTAGCGTAACATTCGAAACATTTTTTCATTTTTCTGATCATTTTTGAGCTTTTCAAAAATAAAATAGTCATTATGAAATTTTGAATATTCTTCGACATGTGAACAATGCGAGCATTTTTTGTTGAAAATTTCATCAAATTTGGAAAAATACGAACAAAACATGAAATGGTTTTTTCGAAATTCACAACATTTTTTTAAAACATGAACCTCTTTTTAAGATTTTTTTTATTGAATTTGTGAACAATTTGTGAAAATGGAAACGTGTTGTGAAAATTAAAAATAAATTTTTTAAACGTGTTTTTTTAACAGAAACCAAACTTTAAATTTGTCAACAATACAATAAACATGAATATTTTTAAATTTGTATCTTTTTCAAAAATATAATTTATTTTGAAAATCTGAGATAATTTTTGAAAGAAAAAACTAAAAAGAATGATAAAAAAGCAAAATAAAAATAGGAACGGAATAGAGAAAAAAAACAGGCTGGTCCAATCTTTGGCGCCATATGCGAAATTCTGACAGATGGACGCAGAAAACCAATGGGCTTGCTTTCATGGGCCGCAGCGTGCGCGGCCCACGTACAAAATTCGGGGCAAAACTGTTTTTCTTTTCTAACAGATGGGCGCACAAAAATTTAGTATCACCTTGGATAGAAAAAAAATTGTTCCAATGGCTCATTGAAAAAAGAAATTGTTCCGACGGCTGTGTCTAGGCGACAATTGGGGGAAAATGTGTTTCATGCATTTAAAAAATGTCATGGATTTCTAAATTTTAATGTTTTCAAAAATGTTCTTGACTTTTAAAAATATTCATGAATGGAAAAAACGTTAACAATTTAAAGAAACAAATTCACAAATCCAAATTTTTTTCTCAAATTTGAAAAAAAATTCTCAAATTCAAAATATGTCATGAATTTAAAAATGTTTGTAATTGCAAAATGTTTGAGAATAGCAAAAATGTTCGCGATTAGGGCTGGGCGTTCGGTTTATATAGTTATTACGGCTTAGACTTTTCAAATTTCTGTTTTGGAGAAACAGAAACCGAAATATTCACACAAAATTGAGAAACCCAACCATATTAACCAAAATATATCGGTTCGATTCGTTCGGTTAACCGCAAAACCAAAATACATGCACCTATCAGTATACGTGTAATGGCTCGTGAGAGTGATTTGCATTGTATAAAATGAATAAAATAACCACAGGTGCCTTTTCTTTTTGAGAAACAATAATCACAAGAGTTAGCAACCTTAACATCAGTCATTGCTTAATTCGGAAAAGCAAACAATGGAACATAATTAAGTGTAAAATCACATGGAACATGAAATGTATTATATATGGAATAATATAAGCAATTAAAATATTTCCGGTGCTTACTAATAATCCCTGAAAGCTTAACATTTTGGTGAAATAGTCAATGTGTATTATTTAAGGATATATACTTTCATGTATGCTACATAATTAGGAAGAGCTCAGACGTAAGAGTCATTCAAAAAATCATACTTAAGATGTTGGCTAGTGGAAAAGAGTCATGGAAGATGGTGCCAGCCAGACTCATCTTCATCCAATCTATGCTAAAATTCACCATCATAGTCTACAATCGTCGTTGTATAATCTTTTTTCTTCAATCAAATGGTCTTTTTTTTCCAATGGAGCCTCTCTTTTGTTGCTGGTAGTTAGGGTCGTAGATTAAAAGTCGGTGGCCTCTTTCCCGCAAAAAAAGTCGGTGGCCTCCGCTACCAATTGATTATCCCGCCGATGATCCATGTCAAAAGGAAAAATAAACGGTCCAAATTGCTCGTGAGCAATACTATATGGAGAAATACCTCCGACCAAGGAGATCCAATACTTGTGTCTTTCTCCTTAAGCGTTGGAGTCATTCTGAAGTAGTTGGAGCGTACCGGTGTATGCCCATGTTCTGATGTATCTTCGAGGCATCAAAGAGTTTCCTTGAGCTAGCTTTGCAATGTTTGCTGGAGCCTGGTGGCCACAATCGCATGAGGTTAATTAATTATGTAGTCTTGTTCGATCTAGACATCCTTTTGACGAATCAAGGTGAATATTCGGGAGATCTCCTTTAAACATCTAAAGGTAAGAGATAGATTGTGTGTAGAAACTCGTTCAATTTAAAGGTTTCGTAAGCTCTAGGACTGCACACATGGAAAAAAACTCGATAATATCTTATTTAAAGGTTCCGTAAGATTCTATGATTTACTTTACATGTTTTCTCCTGGATTAACGTGAAGGCTCGTTTGGTGCTTCCAATTAGTAAATATAAGATATAAGATTTCTTTAGTCAATATGAATTGTGACCTGGATCTCGAGAATATATCGAGTCTAGTCAACAATGACACTACTATGTTGTGTTGAAGAGATATCTATATGATCCGATCGATTGCATAAGACCCGCGGTAGCAATAGAACGGGGAAAGTATACAGAAAAGACTTTGATTTGATTGATCTTAACAAATTAGTAATTTTTTAAATTTTTTAGGGCCGTTCTCTCTGTATAAGAAATCACTATCACATACGCCTGTGCATTGCAACGGGAGAGATAATTTAAAACTAGATATTTTTTTAAAACATGAACCTTTTATAAAATCATGAATATTTTTTTACTTTGTGATTGTTTTTTTAAAACAGGAACATGTTTTCAACATTCTGAATAACTTTAGAAAATTTGCTTTTGAAACGCAAACATTATTTTCAATTTGTTAACATTTCAGTAAAACAGGATTTTTTTTGAATCTTGAACATTTTTAAAATGTAACAGTTTTTTTTAAGTGTCAGACTAATTTGGAAAATACTATAATTTTATGAATTTTAAATAACTTTTGGAATGATAAAAATACAATAAAATGCCAAAATGATAATTTAAAACAGTATTGTTTCAAATTCTGAAATTATTTCGAAAATTTGACCAAAATTGAAATTCTAGATTTGAATTTATGAAAAAAGAAAAATTAATAAATTTCCAAAAGTAAATTAAGAAAAATAAACAGGAAAGGAAAAGGAAAATAAAAACTACAGAAAAAAAGAAAACGTGCCTGCCCAGTCTTGGCTGTCATGTGCGAAGTCCTTACTATACGACGCACCATGCAGCAAATAAATTTTTCCCTACTACGTGGGCAGTAAATTAAGTGGGCTGGCTTTGTTGGGCCAAAGCGTGTGTGGCCCATATACAAAATTCTGGACAAACCATTAATCTTTTCAAACAGACGGTCGCACAAAAAAACCACCTCGAATCTTTATCTTTACCTAATAATAAAATAAATTGGGTTTCTTTCGTCCGTCATGACATTTTTCAGAAAAGTCCCTCTATTTCAAAGAATTCAACCAGTAGTCCTGTTCTAGTTAAAACGAATCGTTATTTTCGTATTTCACACAAAAGTTCCTGTCTTTTCTTGAAATCAACCCGCCCTCCGGATTTAAGTCAAACCCATACCGTTATTTTTCATTTTTTGAAACCCCCCTGATGTTTTAGGTAATTCATCCGCGAATAATATTTAAGTCAAACAAATGCTTTTTAAAATCATCCATATTTTTTAAACCGTAACTCCAATTTGAACATGTTATATATGAAATTTGATTAGAAAAATATGTAGAATATGAATATGAGATTATTCTTACCTGTTAAGTATTTTTAAATATTATTTTGGAATATATTTGAGTGAAACCAAATGATTTTCTAAATTATTTGTATCTTATAAACCGTAACTTCAAATTTAACATATTATATATGAAATTTTATTAAAAAAATATGTAGAATCTAAATATGATGTTAATTTTACCTGTTAAATATTTCTAAAATATTTTTATGGAAGCAAACTTATAATTTATAACGCAAGATCCATTTTTTTCATACCGGCACTGATCCAGATTGCAAGTAAACACCCCACTATAACCATATAGGAAAAAGAAAACATCGATAGCTACACATGCATACCTCTGAAAAATGTCGCGGGGGAAAACAACAGATTTCTCATCGCGAGAGAGAGAGAGAGAGAGAGAGAGAGAGAGAGAGAGAGAGAGGAGAGGAGAGGAGTGGGAGGAGAGAGGGAGAGAGAGACGCCTTAGGATTAACCATATTCAACACACGTTTTTTGTTGTTTTGTGTGAACACCGAGGCCATCGCCGGCAAGGGTGAGAAGGAGGATAAGTGGCAACATAAATATGATGCCCCGTAAAAATAAAGGAGATGGACCTATTGTGGTATTGAGTGATGGTTATTGAGTTAAGAGCATGTGTTGTGTTTTCTCTTCCGTTGCAACGCACGGGCTCTTTTGCTAGTAAAAGAAAAATCTTTTCGACGGTGAATGGATGAAAAAAATCGGAGAAACGCACCTTGCTTTATTTTGCCGACGACACATAAATGTTTCAGTATATATTGATCATGTAGTGAGCTGAAATGCTTTTTTACCGATGACACATAAATGCATATTTTCACAATCACACTGTTGGATCATCTTATGATATATTAGAGTGAGGCTCCCCTATTTATTTCATATTTTTAAATATTTTTTAAACCGTTAAATGTTTAGCAAGCCTTAACTAGTTCCGTGGCAAGCTATGATAGACACAGTTTACCAAGTGTTGTGCTGTGATAGGCCAAGGACCAAATTGTCACATCCAGTACAAGTTAGGGTATGGTGGCATGCAGTTTTGCAAGTTTAGGACTAAATCATCATATACTGTGCAAGTTGAGGTACCTAGGGTGCTTTTAACTCTATAAAGTTTGGTCAAAGTCAAACTTTGTAAAGTTTGACTAACTTTATATTAAAAAATATCAACATTCATAATATGAAATTAATATTACCAGATGCGTCATGAAATATATTTTCATAATATATAATTTTAGTATTGTAGATGTTTATAGTTTTTTGTTATAAATTTGGTCAAATTTTGTGTAGTTTGACTTTGACCAAATTTTATGCGCAGAGTAAAAAAAAACGAAGGAAGTACTGATCACACATGATGCATGCTAGCCGTGCCCACCAAATACTCGACGCATGTAAGACATGCCCTAATAATCAACTAATCACGGGTAAGCTAATAATTAGTCCAAGCTCATCCAAACAGGACCTTATGCACAAGAAATAGGAAACTCCATGAGAGAAGAAAGCGGGTCATGTATTAATAGTGAAGACCTAACTACTATATGAGTAGGTTGATAGCCCGATTGCAAAGATCCATACAACCAGCTGTAGGCTATATTCTTAGCCTTGCTTTGATGGAGGATGAGAAACTGAAACTAAAACATACACATACAACAATATTATTTTTTAATGCAGCAGTGTGATTCGATACTCATGCAGTGGAAACAAGTGTATTAGTGGATAAGCGAGGTAGGTTAGTACCAATGCAACTTGGTGTCATGTTAACTTAGTCAGGCGTATTAAGCTATGTTAGCCTATCTTTCAGTCCACATCCAAAGAGGTTCTGGTCATCAAATGCTAACAATATATAACGTGGTTGATGTGAAACCTTGGTTGTAAATAAAACAATGAGTATAAACATGTTTACGGACTCTTGTGCTTCTGTCGGAAAACACTAGGAGAATAGGATTGGAGAATCCTATATTCATGCTTTTATTTTATGGTGGAACAAACTAGGCATGTGATATATATATTGTCGGACTTCTCACTCGATCGTCCACCAAATTGCTCGCTCATTCTTTTCTTCAATGTTCAAAAACTTCCAAAAAAAACAACCAATGGCGCCTTCAGAAAAGAATCTCTCTGCAATCGTGCTCCTAATTGTCATCGTGGCCGCCGGTATGTATGTGCACATGTATGAACAGTGAAAGTATGAGTGTATTGTCTGTATCTCTCCTAGCATCTTAAAAAAGTCATTTTGGCGTTAAATTGGCTGGTTCATGCTACTTATATTAATATGTTGTTTCGATTAATCTTTTGGCTAATTATAACCATGTTCTTGCATCGCATGTGCTAGTATGTTCAATGCCCTGCATGCAAGCAGTCGACGTCCATCGGATACTCTTTGCACACACACCTTTAAGAAGCAATTGTACTACTGAATCGCATGTTGCTGGTGCTAGCACTCCAATCCAGTCATGATGCAATGATCCTCCCAGCATGGCGCATGTATCTTAAATATAGATTATCCGTTCCTGGCTCTTATGTAATACTCCCTCAATTTCACAATATAGCGCGCTCGTGTTTTCTGAGATCTAAGCTTGATCATAAATTTAACCAACGAGACTGACTACGACGGGAGCAAAAATTATACAACTGAATTTGTATTACCTCGGGAAGCGCGGGCGCACAACATTGTGGAACAAAGGGAGTAATACACATATAACATTTTTTTAATAAACAAGAGGGGTTACCACCCCTGATAGTTAAATATATATTGAATAATAAAAGAAGAGAGAAATGAAGAAATAACATCATAAGGATCGATTACAAAAAGGCAGCTAGCCATTGCTCAATTAGAAAGAAAGTAACGTTTCTTTTCTCTATCTATGGGCAACCAAGGGATTTTTTCTTGAAAACTGCTCAGACAGACGTGCCAAGTTAGCTTAAAATCCATTCACTACTTGTGTTTGCCTAGTGGTACCTACCAGTATTAGCTTACTTGTGTTGTTACAAAATTGTTGGACTTGTGGATCAAAATAAATTTGACTTTTGTCGAGCGCACGCGCGCACACACACCAATGCATACACCTATTCGATTTGTCCCACCAACATGTCAAGTGGATTTTTGATTATGAAAGCAAAAATGATCTAGATATGATGTTCGGACCCATAAATAAATCTGAACCTGCCAGTGAGAGTAAATAATATTCATAACTTCAAACCATAAAATGATGGGACAGATCCTATATGGCTTGAGGCTTCGATGTGATACAAATTTTAGAAGCAGAACCGTACAATGATGTTAGTATCACTGTATCATGTAGTAACTATTGGATGCCCTCCCAACCAGAACCACTAAATTAAACATGTCAACATTGAACTTTTAGTCACTCTTATAGGACTATTTACATCATATAGTTTCATGCAATGTAATACATTGTTTGGCTAAACTTAAGGTTATTTATATCCACGTCTGGACCTCCCATTCCCGGTGTCCGAGTGGTTGATTGCTTCTGTTAGTTTGATCTCACTATTAGTTAACATGACGTCCAGTGACACGAAGTTGTTGGGATAGTCGCTTCCACATGACATTATCTATGGCGGTAGATGGTGATGGGAGAAACATCGTCCAGAGAACCAGTAAAAAGAACATGTTTCATATGATCCAATATATTTCTGATAGTAAATATATATACAAGTAAAAAGCGAGTATGTCTTATTTATACTTGAATTGTGTCACCGTGTAATATAGATATCCTGGTTGGTAATTGATTTGTAGACTTGTTGCTGCTCACACCAGTCACTAATTCACTGGTAGATATATATCACACTGCTCCTGTTAGTCTCAGTTTCACTTAAATGATTGTGGAAAATACAAAAAATCATTTATATCAACAACACAGATAAAAATGTCCATCAAACATTTATTGGGAACAACATATGATCATTTATTCGCAACATTTAGATTGCATGTGCTAATTGATAATACTAGATAATAGATCTTTCTAGCCGGCCCATCACTGCCAAGTGTCCCAAAGCCATCAGTGAGCAAGATTCACTGTTGGGTCTTAGGCTGGTCTTAATGGGAGTATAATAAGCGGTATCATGCATGCCAACTAGACTTTTAGACAATGTGGCACACAATTAAACGGGAAAAGAAAGGATGTTGTATCATATTAAATATTATACTACTTTATGTCATGCATGACAATTATTAAGGTAAACTAACATACTAACTTATGATACTATGCATTACGGAAGTAGTATCGATCATACACTACTATGATATGCATGGTACGAGTAAATGATACTCCCCATTACGACGAGCCTTAAGCCTCGTATCCTGATAATTTTTGGATCCTTATGACCTGGCAGTTCCTTACTGGCAGTGATGCCACGTATTACTGTTGGCTAAATCAAAGAGCCCACAGTGACGTTTCACTGCCGAGTGGAGACACACGGACTTAGATCCAGTGCCTTGACAGAGCCCGGGCACCGATGAACAGTGTGGCGCCTTCACTGCCTGCACCAATTTTCCTTCTACAAAAGAATGCAAGGATCCGACCCCTCCACCACCTTTTCCTTTGGCTCAGCAGTAGGTGACACCACAATGTTGGCCTCCAGCAGTGTGGGATCCTCATGATCCAGCTCACAACGACTCAGCTTGCTTAAGACCGGCTTCCAACTCCACGGCACGCCCATCGCCATTCAAATTTGTCTCCACTAGCAACCTTTGGCGCGTTGGTGGTGCGCCAGCTAGCGTCTGACACCATGGCCAGTGCAGGCCCAGCTTTGCCACCGGCCGGCTAGCTTCAGTTGGAAAACACTAGGTGATATGATCGTATGTTTATGGTTCTAAGGTGGAACACACTAGGCATGTGATGTATATATATATCCTGTCGGACTTCTTCTCACTCGATTGTCCACCAACCTGCTTGGTCATTCTTTTCTTCAACATAAAAAACTTTCAAAATAATAATAATAACCAATGACGCCTTTAGGAAAGAATATCTCTGGAGTCCTAATTATCATGGTAGTCGCCGATATGTACGTGCACATGTATGAACTTTTGTAAGTATAAATCTCTCCTAACAGCTAAAGTTTTGGCATTGAATTGGCTGGTGTATGCAACTTAATATGTTGTTTTGATTAATATTTTTCGAAAGATGTTGTTTTGATTAATCTGTCAGCTAATTAACCATGTTCTTGCATGTGCTAGTATGTCCAGTGTGTTCAATGGCGTTTGCATGCAACCCGCCGACCGCATGCCGGCACCCGAGCGGCAATTATAGAGGACCGTGCCTTTGGTTAAGCGACGGTTGCAATCAGACATGCCAAGATGAAAGCTTCCAGAACAAGTGGGGCGAGTGTGACTGCGACTTTAAATGCTACTGCTATACATGCTAGTCTAAGATTGTTGCTATTGCTAGTGCTCCGATACAACCATGAGAGCAAGTACAATAAGCTTATGTAAGCAGGCTATAAGAGTTAGAATATTATTTTTCTGATGACATGGAGGAGAGAGAGAAGAGGAGCCGGCTACAGAATAAGAGACAGTTGCAGCACGTGCTCCTAGGTACTATCGAGGAGTGGGAAGTGGGCCATGTATTAATAAAGTAGCACAACTTTATGCCTAACTATTGTATTTACCGGCTATAAACTTGGCTATAGATGACATGGCAACGTCATATAGCCATCAGCTTGCTGTACTATTAACCATGCTCTGATGCAATGATCCCAGCCTGACGTTTCTTAAAAATAAATTACCCCTCACTGTGCCCGGCTCTTATGTACTCCTCCTTCCTTGAAAGAGTGTACTTCCAACTTTGTTGGAGGGTCAAATTATCTTAAAGTTTGACCGAGTTTGTGCAAAAATATATCAATTTTTTATACCAAATAGGTAGATAGTGAAAATATATTTTATCATGAATCTAATGCTACTAATTTGATGGCATAAACGTTGTTGAATTATTGTAAAAATATGGTCAAACATAAAAGGTTTTGACTTTCAAACAAAGTTGAAAGTGCACTCTTTCAAGGACGGAGAGAGTAATAATACACACTCTCCATACTAAAAAATAAAGTTGTTTTAGGGTGAGATTCCTTTCAGATATGAAGGTGTTTTACTTGCACAAACCATATTTTGGATGAGGTTACCCCTGCTGGCCGATCGTTTCGTATCCTGTTAGCTGTCAGCAAGTCCCAATGTAACATTATTCGTGCCTCACGCCGTATATATTGATAGAGAGAGTCCCTCGTGCCGCGCATGGAGGCCAGGAAGAGACGCATGGATGCCGTCGCGCCGTCGGGCGTCATGGCGAAGTCCGTCGAGCCAGACTCCATCGTGCCATAGATCGTCGTCTCGCCAAACCCATCGCTGGAGTCCGTCGAGGCATACTCCTTCATTCCATAGATCGTCGTCTCGCCAGACCCATTGCCTTCCTCCTCACCGGTGTTCATCCGTCTCATTTGTGCTACAACTATGGCACAGGCGCAGGTTTTCCGATGCAGATACATGCATAGCTTACATAACCTTGTAAGTGCATCTAGTGCCCCTTAGTGATTTTGGTGTATTGAAGACTTATAGGTTAAGGGACTGATGCGTTTGTAAGTGTACACAGGTCTATAAGTCTATGAGGAGTTTGATATTTACAGAGAAAGTCGACCCCTAAAAATGAAGTTCTTCGACTGAAGACTTTGATATTCTGAAGACTTTCTGAAGACTTTGAAAGTGAAGAAATTGGTGTGACCTTGAAGACTTGATGTTCATTTGAGGAACATGAAGCGTGAAGACTTTTGTTTTCGTAGTTTTATTTTCTCTTTCTTGAGTCATAGGAAACACCGTACTGTTAAAGGGGGTCGAGGAAATACTAAGGAAAAATTTCCATGTGATGCTCAACTCAAAATCCTACATCTACCAATCCCTTCGAGTGAAGCCATTGGAAATCTCATACAGTTCAGTCAATTTCTTCAGTGACAGAGACGCAGTTCTTCTGGCCACTGATGACTTTGCTCTGACTGAGGAGTTAGGAATTCGCCAGTGCGAATTGCCTACACAGTGAGGAACATGATAGCCCTGAGGAATTTGAGAGTCAAATTTTCGACCGTTGTTGTGCTGCGCGCCGGCTGTCCCAAAATATCTTATCCACCTAACGGTCATATCATTGAAGAGCATTTATGTCTTATCATGTCGGGCTGCTCCCTAGGCTATAAATAGCCGCCCCCTACAACCACTAGTTGGTTGGCTGCTCCGAGAGAACTTGACACTTGTCATTTGAGAGCAACCCATCCTCTGAGGACTTTGAGCGAAAATCATCAAGTGAGGAAAATCCCAAAACCAAACTCCCACAAACCCAAAGTGATTGAGCATCACTGAAGAAATTGATCCTGCGTGGATCCGACGCTTGTTACCTTTGAAGAATGTGCTTCTTCCAGACGGTTAGGCGTCAAGGTCTAGAGCATCCAAGAGGAATTGTGGATTGCCGAGTGACCAAGTCTGTGAAGGTTTGGAAGTCACCTGAAGACTTACCACGAGTGATTGGACGAGACCTGCGTGGTCTTAGTTCAAGGAGAACACGGTGAGGACTGGGTGTCCTGAGTTGTGGCTCAGAGACTGGGTGTCCGGGACTGCGTGTCCTCGAGTTTAAATACTCAGCCGCTCCAACCAGACGTACAACTGAGACAGCAGTTGGAACTGGTTTACCAAATCATTGTCTTCACCAACTAACTGGTTCTATTTCCTCAACCCTTCCATTTCCTCATTACTGTGTTGAATGTTGTTCATATCTGTGCTTGAAGACTTTGACTGAAGACTTTCACAAATTCCTCAGTTCAATTTCTTCAGTCTGTTTGTCTTCATCTTGTTATCCTGTGTTTACGCTTTCTGTACTCTGTGCTTGTCTTCATTTCATCATGATGACCATGCTAGTATCCTGTTATGTTTACTTCTGAGTACTTATTCCGCTGCAAGTAGTTCTTCGCTAAGGAATTTCCTCACCAGCAAATTCCTCAGTGAAGAATTCATAAAAATCGCCTATTCATCCCCCCTCTAGTCGATATAACGCACTTTCAATTGGTATCAGAGCAAGGTACTCCCTTGTTCTGTGTGATTTTGGTTTAACCGCCTGGAGTTTTAATTATGTCGACCGCAGGTATGATCAAGGTCTCGGCTGGGTGTCCTACCTTTGATGGAACGGACTACCCCTACTGGAATAACAAGATGCGAATGCATCTTGAGGCAATTGATAACGATCTCTGGTATGTTGTGGAAAATGGTGTTCCCTCCGTCTCACCCACACTGAACGCTACCAATGTGAAGAGATTCAAACAACTCGATTCTCAAGCGAAGAATATCATATGTGGCCATCTGAGCAAAGGACAGTATGGAAGAGTGAGTGCTTTAGAAACTGCTAAGCTTATCTGGGATAGGCTGTCCAAGGTAAAATGAAGGAGTCTCAACTCAGCGTGACTCTCGAGTTGATGTTCTTCGGAATCTCTTCAACCGCTTCAAAAGACTCGACAATGAAAATGTCCAACAAACCTTTGATTGCCTCACTGACATTTCAAATGAGCTTCAAGCCCTCGGTGCCACTGACATCACTGATCATGAAGTAGTGAAGAAACTGTTGAGATCGCTTGATTCCTCATTTGATACTCTGGGACTGATGATACAAGAACGTGCTGACTACAAGTCTCTTGATCCTGCTGATATCCTCGAAAGGCTAAACACTCACGAGTTCTAGCTTGCTGAAAAGAGAGATCTCTATGGTTCAAACTATGGCAAACCATGTGCCCTGAAGGCCAAGGCTGTGTCTGACTCTGAATATGAGGATTCTGGTAGTAGCCTTGGTGATCCTAAAGAATTGAGCCAGGAGCTAGCACTGCTCGTGAAGAAATTCCAGAAGTTCTCAAGACGTGGTCGCTTTGGAAAATCCTCAAGAAGCAGTGATTCCTCATCCAGTGACTATAAGAGAAGGCTGTGCCACAAATGCAAGAAACCTGGTCACTATATCCAAGATTGTCCTTAGTGGGAAAAGGAAATGAAGAAGAAGAAATACAAGGATTACAGTTCTGATGATGCAAAGAAGAAAAAGAAATCGTCAAAATCTTCGTCATCAAAATCCTCGAAGTCTTCATCTCACAAGAAGAGCAGCTCCAAGAAGGCTCGGGCATTCATTGGCAAGGAAATGGACTCTGAAGCTGAATCTAAGGAAAATGATGAAGAGGAGGCGTCTGAAGAATCTGAGTCTGGTGTGGCGAGTCTGGCCGTCGCTACTACTTTCGTTAGCAAGTCCATCTTCAACACTGAAGAAACTAACCCCACCGACAAGCCTGATGAAGATAATGATGGCTACGCTCCCACCTATTGCTTCATGGCAAAAGGTGCAAAGGTACTCAAATACAACTCCTCTGAATCTAGTGAAAATGAATCTGATGAGGATCTCAAGCCCAGCTACTCTAAACTTGCTAAGATTGCTGTGAAACAACAACGGGCTTTTGAAAAGGTTCAAAACATGCTAGATAAAAGTGATGATATGTTGGGTGAAGAAATGGATCGCACTAAAGCCTTGACTGAAAATCTTCAGAGACTTCAGTCTAGGTTTGACAACCTTCAAAGTCATCATAACACTCTCTTATCTGATCATGAGAAACTTTGTTATGAATTTCTTCAAGAAAAGCAAGACCATGAAAAGCTTTCCTCTGAATCTCTTCAAAAAAAGGAAGATCTTGAAAAACTAAGAGTGTGTTATGAAGATCTTCAGAAGGAGCGCGATTCATTACTAGCTCAACAAATCAGCGCTTCTCAGGAAGAATTTGTTCCTCCATGCTTAAAGTGCATTGAACGTGAATCTGCTAATTCTTCACCTGAATGTTCAAATGCTTCAACTGTTACAAATTCTTCATCTGCCTCTGCTATCACTAATTCCTCATCTAAGGACATTGCTAGTATCACTGACAATGCAGGGCTGAAGGAATTGTACATGACAGGCATGTACAAAAGCCTCAAAAGGCATCAGACACTTTGTGATGTGCTTAAAAAGCAGATCCTCAACAGAAACCCTAGGAAAGAGGGTATTGCCTTTGAGAGGAAACTCAATGCTGATGGAACATATTGGAAACCTAAGCAGTACCCCAAAACCTCATGGGTTGCTGCAAAGGGACCTCCAGTTGATCCATCTAACTTATCTGGCTTTACATGTGAATCTTCTCATTCTTCTGATGAGTCATTTGACTCCAACTATAAACTGTTCAAAAATCAGAATGGTGAAGTATTTTCTAGATATGTTGGCACTAACTGCAGGAATGGTTCCCCTATGAAGAAAATCTGGGTTCCCAAAAGTTATGTTGAAAGTCTTCAGGTGAATGTCCTCATGGCACCACCTGTGAAGAACAGGAACCCCAGATCAAATTCTTCATAGGGACCAAATTCTTCATATGGACCAAATTCTTCATACGGACCAAATTCCTCAAAAGGATCAAAGTCCTCACATGATTATCATCGTGCTAACAACTCTGTCTCGCAGGGTAGAGCTAAGGGCTATGAATATGTGCATTATTCTTCAAACCATTATGTTCATAAGTCCTCGAAGAATTACTCTGCTTATTCATATGCTTACCCTAACCCCTCTTATGTGAAACGAAACGGTTTGGCATCTTTGCCACCTTTCTCATATGGTGCTCACAGAGTGATGAATTCTTTGCCACCCCTCCAGATGTGGGTGGTGAAGAAAAAGAACAATCTCTTCTGCAGGGTCAGGTCTTCAGACGTGCTTTAACATCTGAAGAATTTGCTGGGGACCTGACAAATTGCCTGAAAGGACGCAGACGAATCATGATGAAATGAACTTTCATTTCACACGTCCTCATACTGCTATATCTGTTTACTGCTTGATGAAATTCATCTGATGAACTTGATATCATATTCTTCACTGATGAAGCATATGAGATTGTAAGCTACACTAATTCATCTGCAGGATGATCAACCCAAAACTACTGAATGGGTCCTCGATAGTGGATGTACAAATCACATGACTGGTGACAAGAATCTATTGATGGATGCTCCCTTATCACCATCACCTCTGAAGCATATCATGTTTGCTGACAAAGGCAAAAGTCAGGTATTGGGTCTTGGTAAGGTTGCGATCTCTAAGGATAAACACATGGACAAAGTCATGCTTGTTGAGTCCTTAGGATACAATCTCATGTCAGTCTCAATGCTTTGTGATCTTGATATGGTTGTTGTCTTTGGAAAGTATCGCTGTGTTGTGATTATGGAAGTTGACAATTCCAAAGTCTTCGAAGGCTTTAGGAGAGGAGATCTGTATATTGTTGATTTCTCTACAGGACCACAACCAGCCGTGTGTCTACTTGCAAAAGCTTCAGAAGGCTGGCTATGGCATCGACGACTTGGTCACGCAGGCATGAGGAATTTGCACACGCTTGCGAAGAAGAAGCATGTCATTGGCATTGAGAATGTCAAATTCCTCAAGGATCATTTATGCGGAGCCTGTGAAGCTGGAAAAATGACCAAGGCCAAGCATCCAGCAAAGACTATCTTGACCACTACCCGTCCATTCGAATTGCTTCACATGGACCTCTTCGGACCTAATCATTATTCAGCAGTCACTAATGATGCATCTCTATATGGTTTGTCATTGTTGATGATTATTCTCGATATACATGGGTACACATTGTTACTTACAAACATGAAGTGCAGGAAGTCTTCAAACGATTTTCCTCGAGGGCTTCAACCAACTTTGGTGTGAAGATCAAGCACATCAGAAGTGACAATAGAACTGAGTTCAAGAATTCCGATCTTGATGCCTATCTTGATGAACTTGGTATTACTCATGAATTATCTGCTCCTTATACTCCTCAGCAGAATGGCGTCGTAGAGCGCAAGAACAGAACTCTTGTTGAGATGGCTCACACTATGCTTGATGAATACAAAACGCCTCAGCGTTTTTGGATTGATGCAATTGATATTGTGTGCCACATCATCAACAGAGTATATCTTCACAAATTCTTCAAGAAAACGGCCTATGAACTCCTCACTGACAAGAAACCCAATGTGAGTTATTTCAAAGTCTTCGGTGCTAAATGTTGGATTAGAGATCCTCACCACAACTCTAAATTTGCACCGAAAGCACATGAAGGTTTTATGCTTGGTTACGGAAAGGACTCGCACACCTACAGAGTCTTCAAGATTGTTCTCACAAGATTGTTGACACTGTAGATGTGCGGTTCGATGAAACTAATGGCTCGCAAAGAGAGCACCTGCCTTCTGTGTTAGATGAACCAGCACCTGAGGATGCTATCAAGCTCAAGGCAACTGAGGATGTCATTCCTACTGAAGAATCTGCTGAAGAATTCATTCCTGTTCATGAAGAACGTCGAGCTGATGCACCTGAAGAACATGATGAGGAAAATGGTGCTGAAGAAAATGCTGATCAAATTCCTCAGCGACAACCAGCTCATCCTCGCGTTGCAAAAGAAGTGCAAGTGGAGAAGATCATCGATGACATTAGCGCACCAGGTCCTCTCACACGCTCAAAAGCTTCACATTTATCTAACTTTTGTGGGCACTATGCTTTTGTCTCTATCACAGAGCCCACTAAGGTAGATGAAGCATTTCTGGAGCCGGAGTGGATTCAGGCTATGCAAGAAGAATTACATCAGTTCGAGCTTAACAATGTCTGGGAATTGGTCAATCGCCCAGATCCTCGCAAGCATAATATCATTGGCACAAAGTGGATCTACCGCAACAAGCAAGATGAAAATGGCCTTGTGGTGAGGAATAAGGCACGACTAGTAGCTCAAGGCTACACACAGGTTGAAGGAATTGATTTCGATGAAACTTTTGCACCTGTTGCTAGACTTGAGGCTATTCGCATATTACTTGCTTACGCTAACCATCATGATATCATCTTATATCAAATGGATGTGAAAAGTGCATTCCTCAATGGTAAGCTTGAGGAAGAAGTATATGTTGCTCAACCCCCAGGTTTTGAAGATCCAAAGAATCCTGACAAAGTCTTCAGACTCAATAAGGCCCTCTATGGCCTCAAGCAAGCCCCTCGGGCGTGGTATGATACATTGAAGGAATTCTTCGTGAAGAATGGTTTCACACCCGGTTCACTCGACCCTACTCTCTTTACTAAATCTTATGATGGTGAACTGTTTGTGTGCAAAATATATGTTGATGATATTATCTTTGGCTGTACTGACCAACGTTATAGTGATGAATTTGCCTATATGATGAGTGAAGAATATCAAATGTCTATGATGGGAGAGTTGAAATTCTTCTTAGGTCTTCAAATCCGTCAGCAGCGCAATGGCATATTCATATCTCAGGAGAAATACCTCAAAGATGTATTGAAGAAATTCGGCATGCAAGATTGCAAAGGCGTCAAAATTCCTATGCCCACAAATGGCCATCTATGCACTGATGAAAATGGTATTGACTTCGATCACAAGGTATACCGCTCCATGATTGGTTCTTTATTGTACTTATGTGCATCTAGGCCAGATATAATGCTTAGTGTTTGCATGTGTGCCCGATTTCAAGCTGCACCGAAGGAATCACACCATAAGGCTGTGAAGCATATTCTTCGATATCTAGCTCACACACCAACACTAGGATTATGGTACCCCAAGGGCTCTGTTTTTGATCTCATTGGATATTCTGACTCTGACTATGCTGGTGATCGTGTGGACCGCAAGTCAACATCTGGCACTTGTCATTTCCTGGGACGATCTTTGGTCTGCTGGTCCTTGAAGAAATAGAACTACGTATCACTGTCTACTGCTGAAGCTGAATACATTGCTGCTGGCTCTTGCTGTGCTCAACTGCTTTGGATGAAGCAAACCCTCAAGGACTATGGCGTCAACGTGAAGAATGTGCCTCTCCTCTGCGACAATGAGAGTGCCATCAAGATTGCTCACAACCCAGTTCAGCACTCGAAGACAAAGCACATTCAGATTCGTCATGATTTTCTTCGTGATCATGTGTTGAAGGGCGACATCTCCATCGAGCATGTGAAGACTGAAGAACAGCTAGCTGATATCTTCACCAAGCCCTTGGATGAGAAGAGATTTAGCAAGTTGCGGTGTGAGCTAAATATCTTAGAGTCTTCGAATGTTCTTTGAAAAGGACACACATCCTAACACTTATGCAAAATTGATGACTTAGATGTGCAACACATGAAGAAACGTTTTTCTTCAATCAATGAAGAATAACACTCTAAGTGTGAAGAAATTAATGAAGAATTTGATTCTCAGAACCCTACGACAATTGTACGCGGTGTCTGAAATCATCATTCTTATACGGTGGGCCACGCCACCACAAAAAGTTGAAAATCTTCAATTTGATTTTTTCCTCAGTTTTTGAAATTCTTCAACTTTTGCAAAATCTTCACTGTTTCCGTCGTTTTTCTTCATTGGCTATATATATATATATATATATATATATATATATATATATATATATATATATATGAGTTTATGTCCTCTACAGCATTCACTTATGGCTATTTCTTCAAGTTGCGTTTTCTGCTAAGTGAATGTGATCGGACCCCTTCCCCCCTCTATGCTATACTCAACCCAATCTATTCACAAATTCTTCATGTGCGTTCTATTTGAAACTTGTTCAAAGTCTTCACTGTGTCCTTGTCAGCTGAAGAAATTGCGAACGAAACTTTAAAACAAATCTTATCCAGATTTTCGGTTTTATCGCTCAAACCGTTCCGCATCCCATGATGCATTATTATAATCACCCACGATCTTACACGATCTCATCTGCACAGTACGTGGGTGACACATGTCGCGTGAAGGAGAAAGGGCAGGGGCATGTTCGTCCCAAAATCTTCGGGCGAACAGTTTTTACCGTGGCTATAAATACCCCTCTCCCCTTCCTCACTTCATTTACTCCGCTCGGTCGCTGTCTCTCGCTCGAGCTTCTCAAACCCTAGCGCCGCCGCTACTCCATCGCCGCCGGTGAGGAAGAGCTTCACTGCCTCGACCTCGTCGCCGTCGTACTCGCGCCGGCTGCGGAAATCTTCACTCCGCCGCCGCCGTAGCTGTCTCCCTCTGCCAAGTTAGGGCGTGGGAGATCTAACTTGACGAACTTCACCGCTGTTCATCTCAGTTCGTCGTGTTCTTCAGTTCGGGTAATTAAAAGTTACTTTTATTACTCACTTTGATTCTCAAATTTTCCTGAAAATCTTCAAAGGTGTTTTATTCTTCAAATCTTCACACATATGAACACCTCACACACTGTATGCTCTTGATCCATCTCTCTAAGCACTCATTTTCTTCAAGATTCCTCAATTGTGCGGATTTTTGATCTGTACAACTCTGGAACCTAAGACAAGAACGCTTAGTGAAATTCCTCAAGACTCATCTGGTCAAATTCCTCAAAACTTGTCTTTTCGAAAAATCTTCTAAGAACGCATATGACCTCTCCAAATTCCTTGCACCTACACTCTATTCACAGGTACTCATGTCCGCTGCTGAATCACTAGGTTCTCATCAACTTAACTCATTTGCAGCGTTCCTCGAAGAAAAACTGCATACTTCTTCAGAGTGTTCAATTGTTCAAATTCCTCATCTGAATAAAATGGCTGAAGGAAAGAGACCGCAGAAAGGAGGAAAGAAACCGGAGGTCATGACTGCCTTCGAAATCCCTGATGGACTCTATAAGGATTATTGCACACCTAATGAAGCCAAGTTTGGCAAAGAAAACAAAAATCAGCGTAAAGTGCGCATTTAGAGGATTGAACGAAGATGGGCACGAGAATGGAGGGAATATCGATATGTTACTCCTAAGTACATGAAGAAATTCGCCTTAAATCCTCCATGCCCAAGAGCTCCATTGGCACCTGGCCAAGTAGCTAATCCCACCAGCATCAAGCGTGGTGAGGACTTTCCTGAAGAATGGGCTAGGCGCCAAGCAAAACTAGCAAGAAAAGCCAAGGAGGCAGTGAGGAAATTCAATCAGGATTCTGCCGCTGCTGCTGCAGCTGCTGAGACCTCGGTCAAGCCGAGGAAATCAATGCCGAAGAAGCCTGCTCGTAAGCCAAGTGCTTCACCTTCAGCGCCCTCACGGCCAAGTTCCTCAGCTGCGCCCTCACGGCAAATTCCTCAGACTGCTACTGCTCCACCAATGTCCTCAGCAGCTCCCTCAAAGTCCTCAACTCCTGTGCATCTGGCTACATGCCAAAGGACTCAGGGTTTCTCAATTGCTTCTGGTGTCTCAGCAAGTTCCTCAGCTGCACCAATGTCCTCATCAGGCCCCTCACTGTTGAAGACAAAAGCAACAGCTGGACGCGGTCCTCGGCCAAGTCCAAGGAAGAAACAGGTTCCATTCCAAGTGCCCTCTGATGATGAGGCCTCTGATGAAGAACTTGCAGAAATCATCAGAGACAGACAAGCAAAGGCCGCTAGAGCCAAAGGCACATCTCTGCCACTGCTTTTGGATCCGAAGAAGATCCTCGATTACATTGACCTCTGGCACAAGGATCCAAACACTCCAATGCCTGATCTGCCTCTGACTCCCGGTCAAAGTCACATGCTGACCCATTTCATCTCTCAAGAGAAATGGAAGTTTGAAAAGGCTCGTGAGATAAAGAGAGCTCAAGCTAGAAAGGAGAAGCTTCTGAAGAAGAACGTTGTCAGACTGACACCTGAAGAACTTCTCAAGGCTCAATCTAAAATCCAAGCCCTCAGCAAGGACTTCGATGCATACAATGCTGATTGGCAAGGAGCCAAAGTGCGATTCATCAACCTGACGAAGAAAATGTCAACTGTTGCAGCCCCATCGCAACAAGAAAATCCTCAGGCTGCAGACTCTGCTCAGCCTGCTGAAGAACATGCCAGCACCACTGATGACTTTCAGCCTGCTGATGAAAACACAAGTTCCAGGGCTGATGACTCCATTCCAGCTGCTGAACAAATTGCCAGGGCATCCACTAGTGGTGCACCTGAAGAAACTGAAGAGATCAGGGCTACTGCATCAGTTGCTCCTAAAGAAAGTCAACCACAGTCCTCAGCTCCTCCCGCGCCTACTCCAACTCCTATTCTTCCTTCGCCTATGAAGTAAAGAAGACCAAGGCTGCAGAGCGAGATGCAGTGAAGAAAAGGAAGGCATCAGCTGCGTCAAATTCTTCGGCTGCGAAGAAAATGAAGCCAATGACCAGCTCTCTTGAAAATCCTATTGATGCCGTTCCGATTTCCTCCATGTCATCCAAGGAAATTGTTCCTTATGGAGAAGACTACAAGATCCCAAGCGGATCTGATGAAGAAAATCACTCTGCTGCTACGTCAGAGCAGCTTGATGAAGAAATTGAAGTGGAAGTTTTCCCTTCAACGCCAGTCGTTTCCTCACCTATGCCTCAGTTCACAGCTGAAGAGGCTGGTGTTGAGGAAATTGAAAATGAAGATGAAGATGTGGATATTGGATGCACTACACCAGTGATGAATGATGACTTTTGGGAAAGTCAGCATCCCGATACTCCTCTCTTCACTTCTATTCAACACATTCCTTAGTCCCCGGCTACAACTGTTCAAATGGGCTCTGAAGAAACTCATCCCACTTCATCTATTCATTAAGAAATTCCAGCCGCTAGTGCTGAAGAACCTGCTGCTGCTGATCCTCAAGTTGCACAAGAAGAGGAACCAGAAATTCCTTAGCCTGCAGTACCTGAGCTCGCGATTCCTGAGGTTGTGCTGCAAATCACTGACACTCCTATGCTCAAGCCGAAGAATCCGTTCTCAAGCAAGCAAAAATTCAAGGCTGAAGACTTCTTTTCTGAGCATGTTTTCTTCACTGATTATAATCCATATGACTCTGCTCGCATAAGGAAGAGGCGTTTCTGGACTGCTACTCAAGCCAACTTCTATTCCTCAGTGCTCTTTGACAAGGACAAAATCTTCGATCATGAACATATTCCTCATGTGGATATGGAATCTCTGCCGTGCTTCGAGCCAGTCCTCAGTGTTATTCACGATGCTGGACTACTAAACGTCTGCACTGATATCTGTGATTGGAATGAAGAACTCATTCTTCAATTCTACGCCACACTGCATATCACCGGAGATGCTGAAGACGTCAATTCATGGGTGCTGGATTGGATGACCGAAAACACTCACTACAAGGCACCAGCAACTGAATTGCTTCGTGTACTTCCTCTTGATCCTCCCCATGACAGTACACGTTGCATCTACAATGACCCTAAACTGATGAATCATTATATGCAAGTGCTCATGAAGCCTTTGAAGCTAGGGCAGGCCCCACGAACCAAATTCCTCGTCAAGGACTTGCTCTATGTGCCCCGGACTGTCTATCGAATCCTGACGAAGATAATGAGTCCTATCAAAGGCCACGACTCAAACGATGAAGATGTCGTTGGCATCATGAAGAACATGCTTTTCAATATCATTCATCGTGTTCCCGTCAACTTCCATGATTTCTTCATGAGGACTCTGGCTAATGTTGCTATGTCACCTTTCGAGCTGAAGCCCTATGCGCCTTGGATTATGAGATTCATAAGGGCAAGATCTTCACTAAATTACAAGGCTGACACTCTGAATCATGGTAGCTACTTGCCTCCCATTGAAGTCCTCAAGCGACCAGTTTCATCATCTGATGACAAAGGCAAGGCAACTGCTGTGATCGATGAAGGCACTCGTCCATTGGATGGTCAATTTCGTCTGGCTACATCTTACTCCACCAATGACGACTCTGCTACACATGACACTGTCGCAAATACCTCAGCTAAGCAAAATCCTCAAGCCACATCACCCAGGGTGATGGCTGACCGTGAGTTACTCCTCAGTCTTCATCAGAAGGTTGATCGCAATCACAAATGGGTGAAGCGTTAGTCTGCTGCAATTCTTCACAACATGACCTCAACACATAATGCAGTGAAGAAAAACCACTATCACCTTCATGAAACCCTCAACCGCACCTGGGCTGTTCTCTCTCATGTATATACCGCGGAAGAACTAAAGACTATGGGTCTCCAGGAAGCATTTGACTGGTCTGCACCACCTCCGAAGAAATTCAAGAGAGTCAAAGTTCCTGATCTGGTGGCCAACTCTTATTCTTCATCGCGTGAAACTGACGAGCATGAAGATTTGGACGACACTATGGCAGGCCCTACTTCAACAAACAACCCCGACAACGCTGGCGCTCCTCCATCGACTTGAAATTCTTCAGGGGCGTTAGTCCTCAGTTTCAATCCTTTTGGTCATTTGATGACAAAGGGGGAGAAATCTGAGTTAGACTTCAAGCGGGTTTATATTATGGGCGTTTTGTTAAGTTACAACTCTCGTTCTTCCGAAACTTTTTACTGGATCGAGTTGTAATCTTAAACCCGATGGTGCCCTGATACTTTTGGACGGTGCATGGTGCTCTGATACTTTTGATGCACTGTGCTCTGATACTTTTGATGTGATATTCTGCATGCTTATTCCTCGTTAATATTATTGCACGTATGCTGAATTTCATCAGGCACCATATTTCATCATGCATTTCAAATTCTTCATATTATATATCAAATGCGTGTATGAATTACAAGATATAGGGGGAGATCTCCATGATTCAATTCTTTAAATGTGCATTGCTTCAAAAGCAAATTCCTCACTATGCACATATTCAGGGGGAGTTTTTCTATATCTTGCAATCAAATTCCTCAATATCAGTATTTACACTTCATATGTTTATTCCCATTGAAAACTTAACCTATGTTGTCATCAATCACCAAAAAGGGGGAGATTGTAAGTGCATCTAGTGCCCCTTAGTGATTTTGGTGTGTTGAAGACTTATAGGTTAAGGGGCTGATGCGTTTGTAAGTGTACACAGGTCTATAAGTCTATGAGGAGTTTGATATTTACAGAGAAAGTCGACCCCTAAAAATGAAGTTCTTCCACTGAAGACTTTGATATTCTGAAGACTTTCTGAAGACTTTGAAAGTGAAGAAATTGGTGTGACCTTGAAGACTTGATGTTCATTTGAGGAACATGTGAAGACTTTTGTTTTCGTAGTTTCATTTTCTCTTTCTTGAGTCATAGGAAACGCCGTACTGTTAAAGGGGGTCGAGGAAATACTAAGGAAAAATTTCCATGTGATGCTCAACTCAAAATCCTACATCTACCAATCCCTTCGAGTGAAGCCATTGGAAATCTCATACAGTTCAGTCAATTTCTTCAGTGACAGAGACGTAGTTCTTCTGGCCACTGATGACTTTGCTCTGACTGAGGAGTTAGGAATTCGCCAGTGCGAATTGCCTACACAGTGAGGAACATGATAGCCCTGAGGAATTTGAGAGTCAAATTTTCGACCGTTGTTGTGCTGCGCGCCGGCTGTCCCAAAATATCTTATCCACCTAACGGTCATATCATTGAAGGGCATTTATGTCTTATCATGTCGGGCTGCTCCCTAGGCTATAAATAGCCGCCCCCTACAACCACTAGTTGGTTGGCTGCTCCGAGAGAACTTGACACTTGTCATTTGAGAGCAACCCATCGTCTAAGGACTTTGAGCGAAAATCATCAAGTGAGGAAAATCCCAAAACCAAACCCCCCACAAACCCAAAGTGATTGAGCATCACTGAAGAAATTGATCCTGCGTGGATCCGACGCTTGTTACCTTTGAAGACTGTGCTTCTTCCAGAAGGTTAGGCGTCAAGGTCTAGAGCATCCAAGAGGAATTGTGGATTGCCGAGTGACCAAGTCTGTGAAGGTTTGGAAGTCACCTGAAGACTTACCACGAGTGATTGGACGAGACCTGCGTGGTCTTAGTTCAAGGAGAACACGGTGAGGACTGGGTGTCCTGAGTTGCGGCTCAGAGACTGGGTGTCCGGGACTGCGTGTCCTCGAGTTTAAATACTCAGCCGCTCCAACCAGACGTACAACTGAGACAACAGTTGGAACTGGTTTACCAAATCATTGTCTTCACCAACTAACTGGTTCTATTTCCTCAACCCTTCCATTTCCTCATTACTGTGTTGAATGTTGTTCATATCTGTGCTTGAAGACTTTGACTGAAGACTTTCACAAATTCCTCAGTTCAATTTCTTCAGTCTGTTTGTCTTCATCTTGTTATCCTGTGTTTACGCTTTCTGTACTCTGTTCTTGTCATCATTTCATCATGATGACCATGCTTGTATCCTGTTATGTTTACCTCTGAGTACTTATTCCGCTGCAAGTAAGTCTTCGCTAAGGAATTTCCTCACCAGCAAATTCCTCAGTGAAGAATTCATAAAAATCACCTATTCACCCCCCCTCTAGTCGATATAACGCACTTTCAAACCTGGAAAGCTAAGTCGCTAGAGCAGATCCCGGCATGAGGCAAGCTAAGTCACTGAATCAGAGTAGGATTTGTTTGATCAAGATTAACGGGATGTTTGGTTCGGATGATTGTAAGGTAACCTATTTACGGAGGGTAATAGATGCCGTTGGATAGTGTTTGTTCTAAGCCTCGTGTAATTGGATCACGCGGTAACGGATACCCGACTTCACAAAAGCGACAACGCTCGAACCGCGACGCTTTCAATCATGCCCGCACATAACAATCTTGTCGCATAGATGATCTCAGGATCATCTTGCATAAGATTTGAACCACAACTGACATGAATTAGAGCAAGCACACCTTAATTAATAAATATGTCAAACATAGTAGTATTCACTACAAGAAATATGTCAACTAGTGACCTTCTGTCAGTTACCCCGGGTCATAGATCTATGACCATTTGAGACCAATTGGTCAAAAGCTGGTCGGGGGGCTCCAAACCCTAAACTATAACGACCATTTTGGTCAGAAAAGTTGTAATTTCCTTACAGGAAATGGTCATAAAGCATATAGCACTGGTCCGTTGCCTTATTTCTAGCTGATCATGATCAATATAGATGGTCAAACCTTGTAAATTGTGGTGGGTTGCTATGACTAGGCGCCACCTCATCAGTTTTGCCTATGTGTCATGTCCATGTGTTAGTTTTTGCCCTCGATTGTGAAGCAACCTATATCTCTGTCATTCCCACAATTCCCAAAAAAATCTCTTAAATTCTTTGGGTCATATCTTTGTCAAATATGTAAAAAACATTCCTTACCTAATTCAAAAATAATTCAACAATATTCATTTTCCTATTCTGTTCAGAAAAACACTTTGTGAAGCAAGTGCTATTTATATATTCTTGATTGCCCTCAAAAATTTTGGGCACTATTTCCTATCCAAATCATTGCCTCATGACAAAATTTAGCTCCATTTGCCCAGTAAATCTTCCTCGGCAAATTTCCAAAGTTTTTGTCCACCTAGAACCTTTGTGAAAGAAGTACTAGCTATGCATATCCTAATGAGTTGAATTTTTGCCACATATTCTATATGCCTATGTAACTTACCTACACCAAATTTGAGCTCAGTTCATTTAGCCAATTTCTATCACTAATTTTCTGAAGTTTCTGTCCAGAGAAGAGCATTGTGAAGGAAGTGCTATTTATATATTCTTGGTTGCCCTCAAAAATTTTGGGCACTCTTTCCTATCCAAATCATTGCCTCATGACAAAATTCAGCTCCATTTGCCCAGTAAATCTTCCTCGGCAAATTTCCAAAGTTTTTGTCCACCTAGAACCTTTGTGAAAGAAGTACTAGCTATGCATATCCTAATGAGTTGAATTTTTGCCACATATTCTATATGCCTATGTAACTTACCTACACCAAATTTGAGCTCATTTCATTTAGCCAATTTCTCTCACTAATTTTCTGAACTTTCTCTCCAGAGAAGAGCATTGTGAAGGAAGTACCACTTTGGCATGCCCAAATGGTATCCATTTTCTATAGTGATTTCCTATGCCCAAATAACCATCCTCCACCAAATTTCAGCTCAATCCATTCATTATTTTCAACCCAGCTTCAACATTCGTATTTATGTCCAGTGTGGTACTTTGCAAAGCAAGTACTAGCTAGGCTCCTCCTTTTGACCTGAAAATTTGTGAAGACAGTATTCTTAGTAACTGATCATCCTCAGCCAAAACTCACACCCATTAGCCATGTGCATTTCCCGTACTGCTAATCAAACACTTGGCTGCTAATTCATGTTTGAGCATAGATCGGTCTCTTTGTGAGAATCTTATATTGTAATTTTCTTCCTAGCACCTACCTGGGGAGTGCCCAACCTACTAGACATTCCTAGGCGGCCCAGAATGCATGGCAACGCAACAATCACGTGGTGACCACGCGGCGGGCATGCGAGTTTACGCGCTCTAGAGTTGGGGCCCTCGGCCACCGCCCAAACCTCGACGTATCGCCACCAAACCATGTATTTCTGATTAAATAGGTACTTATGTACCTAGAAATGATTTTTGGAAAAAAATAAAGAGCAAACTACGAGGCAGCTACAGTTCAAATTTAACCCGCTTCCTGCTGAATCGGCGGAAAATTGTCTTTTTCACGAGAGGTGGATAAAATATTTTGACACCCAACCATTTGCTCATTTGTGCATTAAATATTGCCTAATATTTTAGAAAAATTATTTGGTCCAATATTGCAACAAATATATGGTAGGTCCTTCACAAAAAAACCTCATTTTGGGCACTCGAAAAATGGAAAATGATTTTTTCGTTCAAAGAAAATGAAAACTTCCTTAGGCAACATTGGTTGCCATTCCAATATGCACCCTTGTGCATGATATGAGATCATTTTAAAAAACTATGTCATGAATGTGGCCATAAGATTGATCATTTGGCTTGAATGCCATTGATCTCCACACATGATAGCTCATTTGTGAGAACACTTTTTTAAAAGAATTATCGTATTACAAGTTTATAATTTTTCTTGGTAACTTGGCCACATATAATGACACAATGCGAAGGTTTTGCAGTTTTTTGATTTTTTCTTAAATTTTTTATGCCCGTTTCAAAATGCGGTCAAAACGGCGGGAATGACCGTTCCTAGGTAGTGGTTGAATCTTGGAATTTTTTGGTGTTTCTCTGATTAAATAGATACTCATGTACCTATAAATGATTTTTGGAAAAATAAAGAGTGAACTATGAGGCAGCTGTAGTTCAAATTTGATCCGCTTCCTACTGAATCAATAGAAGTTTGTCTTTTTCACCAGAGGTGGATCAAATCTTTTGACACCCAACCATTTGGTCATTTGTGCATTAAATATGGTCTAATATTTTACAAAATGTATTTGGTCCAATTTTGCAAAAAATATATGGTAGGTCCTTCACAAAAAAACCCTCATTTTGGGCTCTCGAAAAATGGAAAATGATTTTTTCATTCAAAGAAAATGAAAACTTCCTTAGGCAACATTGTTTGCCATTCCAATATGCACCCTGGTGCATGATATGAGATCATTTTAACAAACTATGTCATGAATGTGGCCATAAGATTGATCATTTGGCTTGAAAGCCATGATTCTTCACACATGATAACTCATTTCTGAGAACACTTTTTCAAAATAATTACCGAATTACTAGTTTATTATTTTTAATGGTAACTTGTCCACATACAATGACACTGTGCGAAGGTTTTCCAATTTTTTGATTTTTTTTGAATTTTTTATGCCCGTTTTAAAATGCGGTCAAAACGGCGGGCATGACCGTTCCTAGCTAGTGGTTGGATCTTGGAAAACTTTTCGTGTTTCTCTGATTAAATATATACTTATGTACTTAGAAATGATTTTTGGAAAAAATAAAGAGCAAACTATGATGCAGCTGCAATTCAAATTTGACCCGTTTCCTACTGAATTGGCGGAAATTTGTCTTCTTCACCAGAGGTGGATCAAAACTTTTGACACCCAATCATTTTGTCAATTATGCATTAAATATGGCCTAGTATATTAGGAAATTGATTTGGTCCAATTTTGCCACAAATATATGGTAGGTCCTTCACAAAAAAACTCATTTTGGGCACTCGAAAAATGGAAAATTGATTTGTCGTCCAAAGAAAAAGAAACTTCCTTAGGCAATATTGTTTGCCATTCCAAGATGCACCCTTGTGCACAGTATTAGGTTATATAATTCCACAATGCGAAGGTTTTCAGTTTTTATTTTATTTCCGATGCCTGTTTCAAAACACGGCCAAAACGGCAGGCATGACCATTCGTAGCTAGGGTTTGAATCTTGGAAAACTTTTGGTGTATCTTTGATTAAATAGATACTTTTGTACCTAAAAATGTTTTTTGCAAAAAGTAAAGAGAAAACTATGTGATGGTTGTAGTTCAAATTTGACCCGTTTTCTACTAAATCGACAGAAATTTGTCAATTTGATGGGAGACCGATGAAAAGTTTTTAACACACAATCATCTGGTTATTGGACATAAATATGGTCTAATATTGTTGAAAAATGAAATGTTGCCATTTTGCAATAAATATTTTATTGGTTCTTTACATTGATGAAAAATATATATAAGAGAACTAAAGAAGAAACACAATTATGTGCGCTTATTTCTCATTGGTGGAGATGCTTGTGCCATGGATCAATGACATGGCACATATCCATCCATCCATCTATCTCCTCATCCCAAATCCATCCATCCACCTATCCATTCCCCACCGCAAACTCTCTCTGTCTCCACCCCACCGCAAACCCCTCTCTGTCTCCACCCCTCCCCCCTTCCAGATCGCCGCCGTTGCCACCTTCCCATCAGCTCCACCGACGAGCCCTTCCTCACCGCATCCATGGCCTCCGTGCGCCCTTCCTCACCGCATCGCCACCCAGACCCCCTCCCTTCCCCACCGCATCGCCACCCCAAGCCACCTCCCTTCCCTAGCCCTACACACGTACCTCAATCTGGGCCGCAACCTGTGTGATCTTCGTGGCGGCATGCATTGCTACCTCTTGAGCACTGCGTTGGTTTTCCCTTGAAGAGGAAAGGGTGATGCAGCGAAGTAGCATAAGTATTTCCCTCAGTTTTGAGAACCAAGGTATCAATCCAGTAGGAGGCTCCTCCAAAGTCCCACGCACCTACACAAACAAACAAGAACCTCGCAACAAACGCGATAAAGGGGTTGTCAATCCCTTCACGGAAACTTGCAAAAGTGAGATCTGATAGAGATAAAAAGATAAGATAAATATTTTTGGTATTATTATGATATAGATTGGAAAGTAAAGATGCAAATAAAAGTAGACGGGAAACTTATATGATAAAAGATAGACCCGGGGCCATAGGTTTCACTAGTGGCTTCTCTCAAGATAGCATAAGTATTACGGTGGGTGAACAAATTACTGTCGAGCAATTGATAGAAAAGTGCATAGTTATGAGATTATCTAGGCATGATCGTGTATATAGGCATCACGTCCGCAACAAGTAGATCGAAACGATTCTGCATCTACTACTATTACTCCACAGATCGACCGACTCCTGCCTGCATCTAGAGTATTAAGTTCATAAGAACAGAGTAACGCATTAAGAAAGATGACATGATGTAGAGGGATAAACTCATGCAATATGATATAACCCCATCTTTTTATCCTCGATGGCAACAATACAATACGTGCCTTGTTGCCCCTGCTGTCACTGGGAAAGGGCACCGCAAGATTGAACCCAAAGCTAAGCACTTCTCGCATTGCAAGAAAGATCAATCTAGTAGGCCAAACCAAATTGATAATTCGAAGAGACTTGCAAAGATAACCAATCACACATAAAAGAATTCAGAGAAGACTCAATTATTTCTCATAAATAAACTTGATCATAAACCCACAATTCATCGGATCTCGACAAACACACCACAAATAGAGTTACATCGAGTAGATCTCCAAGAAGATCGAGGAGAACTTTGTATTGAGATTCAAAGAGAGAGAAGAAGCCATCTAGCTAATAAATATGGACCCGAAGTTCTGTGGTAAACTACTCTCAACTTATCGCAGAGGCCTTGGAGATGATGTAGAGGCTCTCCGTGGTTGATTCCTCCTCCGGCGGAGCGCCGACGAAGGCTCCAAGATCGGATCTCATGGATATAGAAGGTTGCGGCGGTGGAAATAGTTTTTCGTGGTGCTCCTGGATGTTTTCGGGGTACGTGTATATATATAGGCGAAGGAGGTAGGTCAGCGGAGCCACGAGGGACCCACGAGGGTGGGGGGCGTGCCGGGCACCCTCGTGGCTGCCTCGTTTACTTCTTGACGTCCACTCTAAGTCTCCTGGATTGCGTTTGTTCCAAAAAGATCGCTCCCGAAGGTTTCATTCCGTTTGGACTCCGTTTGATGTTCCTTTTCTTCGAAACACTGAAATAGGCAAAAAAAACAGCAATTCGGGTTGGGCCTCCGGTTAGTAGGTTAGTCCCAAAAATGATATAAAAGTGTAAAGTAAAGCCCATAAACTTCCAAAACGGGTAATATAATAGCATGTAACCATCAAAAATTATAGATACGTTGGAACGTATCACACATCTGCTGTGAGTAGCGGTGTAGCCGACTGGGCCAGCCTGACAGAGAGCCGTTCTTTGAAGCCGGATGCTGTTGTTGCCACATGTGAGGACCAAGTCGTGTTCTCCGCTGACATTTTCATAGAAGAAACGAAATCATGATACTTGGGGATGGCAAGGCAAAACAGTGTATGTTGTTTTTGTATTTTGAAGAACATGTCTTAGCCCTTTGATTGAAAATGTCAGATGTAGATGGGGTTCTGTGACCTACTACAAATACTTCATCCATATTCTCCTTACATACAACTACTTTCATTCACATGTGAACAGCTCTTTGCTTGGTCTATTCTCCTCAATATTATCATAGTGTGGTCTTTTTCACATTCCTCTTTAAACGATTGATGCTGCTTTTTTACATTGTTTAGACTCGTGAAACTCTATATTCGTATGCTAAACTCACTTGTACATATACCACTTTAGCTCTATCATCTTTCAAAATGGTTAATCGTATCTGGTTACCTTCCGTTTTGCGGGCAACACGCGGCAAGCCGCGCCACTTACCTAGTACTAAATTGAATCACGCGTGAAAATGTTGGTGATAGTGGTAGGGGTCGGCCTGACACGTACAATACCTAGAGGGAGGCTACCCAACTAGCTCTGGGTAGTAGTAGCTGGAAGATCTTGGACATATACTGTACAACTGCTACAAACTTTTGTCCAAACTTTCGAGCAAAAGGCGCGCGCAGATGACTCAGGTGCCTACCTGGCTTAACTTGTTGGTATCGGGCAGTACGTACTCCCTCAGTTTCTTTTTAGTCTGCATATAAAGTTGAGTTAAAAGCACCCCAGATACCTCAACTTGCACAAAATGTGATGATTTAGTCCATAACTTGCAAAACTGCACTCCACCATACCCCAACTTGCACTGGACGTGACGATTTGGTCCTGGGCCTATCACAGCAAGACACTTGGCAGCCTGGTGGATGGACCGGTCGTCACGGCAAATTTGCAAGTACCCGCCTGTCGTTTTCGATAATCAACCCACAGGACAACATAATCTCAACCCCTGAGTTCATGTCTCCCTGCTCACCCTACGCTGCTGCCTGCCCCGGCCGCCGGAGTCAATGTGACGGCCGTGCTCGCGGCGTTACCCAACTTCTCTGACTTTGCGCGGCTGGTAGCGTACTCCCCGGTGGCCGCAGCGTTGGCGTGGCGGTCATCGCTGACGCTGTTGGCCTGCCCAACGCCAACCTGCCGCGCTCGCCCTCCGCCTTTGCTGTGGCCGTCGGCCCAACTCGCTGCTCGCTTGCACCTCTGCCCCATTCACCCTATCCTTCCTGCTCAGCTCGATTGTCCATTCCTTGTTGACTCCCTCGCATCGTTGACTCGATCTGGACAGTGCTCCCGCCGGCCGGCCATGAACAAACCTCGCCGTCGGCCAGCCGTAAACGAAACCCACGCCCGTTACCCGAAACCCACACCGTGTTGGTGCGTGGTGCGCTTCGCCTCTAGGGAGATCTCCTCCGATGCCGCGTAGGAGTTCACCTTGAAGTTGCACTGGATCAGCACCCCCACCCTGCATCACATCGCACCACGTACATCACCTGCTACTGTTAGTGCTGGATAAATTCAGGGTCTAAGCTCTTGTTTTGACCAGAAAAACAGAAACGCCAGAATTCGAGAATTTGCTGCTAATTCATACGGTTAATCTGGTTCAAAGTTCATTGCAAAAGATTGAACCCACCTAAAAGTATAGATTGAACCCAGCTAAAACTATCATAGCAACGTAGAGTGGCAGAGCAGGGGCAACAATGTTCAGATCATGCACGCATGCAGGTGTACTTTTTACGCTCTGGATTGTTACTCTATCCTGTCAAAACAGTATGCCTAATGTCTGTTGGGTTCATATCAGGCATAACATTCTAGAGCCAATAAATGGTCAGAGTTCGGACTTGAGCGACACCAACCACTCACAGAGCACTCACTATCAGTGTTGAGCAAAACTCTAAAAGGAAAAAGAGAGTACAAATAGCTACTACGTATTAAGATATCTGGCACTAGCACTCTGCATTTAGTAGGATCAGTTAAAAGCATTCAGCCAAGAACTAGTTAAACGTGTACAATCGAAGGTTAAAAGTATGCTTAATGCCTCCTCAGTTCTTATCTTTCTTTTACATTTTAGCCGAGTCTCCTCGGTCATATCAGAGATATGCTGCTAATGCGAACGTACGAGTTCAGACCAATGAAACTGCAGTTTTACCCTGAAGCAACTCCTCTTCGATCACCCCCCGCGCCCTCACGCCGCGATGCCGCCGGTCCCTCGCGCCGCTCCGATCTTCATCGCGGGGGCGCCGCCGCAACCGTCCGCTTGCCGCCTCGCCGTCTGGCACGGGATCCTGGGGCCCCACCTGCCGGTCGTGCCTGCCGTCACGCGGGCCCCTGCAAGGCTGCGTTTGGGGGACAAGGCGGCTTTCCAGAAAGCCACCGTGAGCGTGGGCCTAGAGGCGGCCGTGGGACGCCCCTCCCTGCCCACTCCTTCCGGCGCGGACCTTTCAAATTTAGATTCCGCTAACCAGGTCGTCGCTCCCGCGTCTCCCGCCCCGCTAGCCGCCAACAACCTGCCTCCTGACGCACCTGCGCGCCTTCTGGAGGCTGCCCCATGCCCCCAGGAGGATCCCGAGGCTATCCCCTCTGCTGGACTGCTCCTGCTTTGTGCGGCCCCACCGGAGATCACGATTCGCTCCTTGACCAATCCGGATGCATGCAACAGCGAGGCGCCCACCTCACCCCCCGACGGACAGCTGGCCCTGGCCGGACGCGTGACGGGCCCAGCCACCCCTTCGGCTGGCCCTGTAGCTGATCCCCAGGCCGCCCCCACCTCGGATCTTGCTGCGCGTGATTCGCCCGCACTGATCCCGAGTGATCCGGAGCCCACGCTCCCTGATTCCTCCCATGCAGCCACTCAGGGCTCGCCACTTGGCGCGGATGGCGACGTTCAGCCCCTGGATGCGTTCGTGCAGTCCATCCAATGGCCTATTGCGCAGATTCTTCCGACGCCTTCCTCTCGCAGCCGCCGGAAGGAGCTACCACCAAACTTCACGCCTCGACGGAGCGGCCGGATCGCCAAGGCAGAGTGTGGGCTCAGCTCCGAACTCAAGGCCAAGAAACTTCTCCTGCGCCACATCGGGCTCGTCTCGAACGACGCACCCATCTCTGCAGAAACCCTGGCCAAATACGAGCGCCTCTTTCAGAGACCGCTAGCGCACGACGTGCTGCAAGCTTTTGCCGATCTTTTTGGCTGGCGCATACCCGAGCTCCTTGACTCGCCGGCCAGCTCGCTCTCCCCGCTGCCTCGCGCTGTCGAGGCTTAGTGGCTGCTCTGCCCACCCCAGGACCCTAGCATCCCTCATGGATCACAACTTCCGAATTGTATTTTGGAATGTGCGTGGCCTAAATGCCCCGGCCAAGCGCACTGCCGTCTGCAGCGTGATCACCGCTGCTTCCCCATGTATCGTTTGTATTCAGGAGACCAAGATGATTTCCCTTTCGTCCTCGCTCGTTGCTGAAACGCTCGGCCCCTCCTTTTCCGAGTTCTTCTTTCTCCCTGCTGATGGGACACGTGGGGGCATCCTGCTTGCGTGGCGTCCGGACTTGATCACGCTCTCCGATCCCTACCTTGGCGAGCACCACATCACCGCCCTGGCCTCCTCCCTTGATGGTGAGCATCACTGGTGGCTCACCGGCATCTACGGCCCGCAGGGCGACGATGACAAGATCGCCTTCCTCGGCGACCTCAGCGAGGTCCGATCGTTGTGCGCTGGCCCTTGGATCCTTGGGGGTAACTTCAACATGATCGCCGACGCGGCGGACAAGAACAACTCCCGGATGAACCATCGTGTCATGTCCCGCTTCCGCCGCTTCCTCGCCGACAAGGAGCTGCGTGACATCTACCTCCACGGAAGGCGGTACACCTGGTCGAGTGAGCGCAATACTCCGACCCTCACGCGCATTGACAAGGCCCTTTGCAACTCAGCTTGGGAGGCGCTCCACCCGCACTGTATGCTTTGTTGCCTCTCCTCCGTGGCGTCTGACCACACGCCCCTCCTCCTTGACCGCACCGCGTGCTCGCTTGGCTCCAAAAGGTTCCATTTTGAGAGATTCTGGCCACGCACCGATGGCTACATGCAGGTCGTGATTGAGGCGTGGGCTACCGGGGCCGATGAGCCGGACCCCTTCCTTCGTTTGGTGGCGCGGCTTAAGACCACCGCCCGGCGCCTCCAAAGCTGGAGCGCAAGAAGATCGGCGATGTGTCTCGGCAGCTCTTGGTTGCTCGCGAGCTGATCGCGTGCCTGGATGCGGCTCAGGATCTACGACCTCTCTCTCCGGCCGAGACTTGGTTGTGTCGACGCCTTAAGGGGGCCTATCTGGGCCTCGCTTCCCTCGAGCGCTCGATCTCGCGCCAGCGTGTCAGGCTTTCCTGGCTGCGAGATGGCGACGCATGCCAGAAGTTCTTCCGTGTCCACGCCGCGCACCGCAAGCAGAAGAACCATATCCTGGAGCTGCAGGTGGGCGATCTCTCCATCTCAGGCCCGGCTGCGCTAGCTGAGGCCGCCTACCAGCATTTCTCTGGAATCCTCGAAATGGCGGTGCCGCGCCCCTTCTCCATCGATCTTTCTGCGATCCATGCTGGCCCTTTCGACCTATCCTGCCTCGACGCGCCTTTCTCTGAGGATGAAAGCATCGGGAGAGGTAATTGATGTGTCCTATGGTCTCCGCAACGGTGGGGCGACAGAGCGAGGGGTTGCAGTGTTCTCACATGTCATGTTTGGCCCGCGAGATCTTGATAGTGGTGGGTTTGGTCGGTGTGGTGGCCGCCACTCAACTCGTGCCTTTTTTTCCTCTGGGTCCGCCTCCATGTCTAGGTTATGGTTGCGTCCTTATTTTGTGACTGCATGGTGACCTTCGGGACCTAGTTGCTTCGACCACTCTCTTATACGATGGCGTAATCGAATGAATTACTAATTCAGTGAATCTCATTTCATTGCCATAATCAGCGCACAACCAGGTAGTCGGTTTATTGTCTTTAGTTATTTTAGGGCTTACTTGCCTACATTTTTTTAATCAGAGCCAAACCAGCATATCCTCTTTTATTGGCATGTTCCTACAATTTCTTTTAATTATAGCCAACCAACACATTCTCTTTTATCGTCAAATGGCATGTGGGATGCACAACAGTTCATGCCTGGGTTAGGCCGCTGGCAGTTACCGAAACGACGTGTGTTTGTAAGGCACGAATAAAAATCCAAAACAACCGCTGAGTTGAAGGATTACACTCATGACCTTAATATCTCGACCACGTGCTGATAGACATTTGAACAAAAAGCTCCTACTAAAAAATGGCAACACAAATGTTTAAGAACATAATGTAGCGTAACATTCGAAACATTTTTTCATTTTTCTGATCATTTTTGAGCTTTTCAGAAATAAAGTAGTCATTTTGAAATTTTGAATATTCTTCGACATGTGAACAATGCAAGCATTTTTTGTTGAAAATTTCATTAAATTTGGAAAAATATGAACAAAACATGTAATGGTTTTTTCGAAATTCACAACATCTTTTTTAAAACATGAACCTCTTTTAAAGATTTTTTTTATTGAATTTGTGAACAATTTGCGAAAATGGAAACGTGTTGTGAAAATTGAAAATAATTTTTTTAAACGTGTTTTTTTAGCAGAAACCAAACTTTAAATTTGTGAACATTACAATAAACATGAATATTTTTTGAAATATGTATCTTTTTCAAAAATATAATTTATTTTGAAAATCTCAGACAATTTTTGAAATAAAAAACAAAAAAGAAGGATAAAGAAAGCAAAAGAAAAATAGGAACGGAATAGAGAAAAAAAACAGGCTGGTCCAATCTTTGGCGCCATGTGCGAAATTCTGACTATTTGCTGCCAATGCGGCAATGGCGGCAAATAAAGATTCTCATATGCATGTGCAGGAATCCAATGGGCTTGCTTTGATGGCTGCAGCGTGCGCGGCCTAGGTACAAAATTTGGGGCAAAACTGTTTTTCTTTTCTAACAGATGGACGCACAAAAATTTAGTATCACCTTGGATAGAAAAAAGATTGTTCCGACGGCTCATTGAAAAAAGAAATTGTTCCGACGGCTGTGTCTAGGCGACAATTGGAGGAAAATGTGTTTCATGCATTTAAAAGATGTCATGGATTCCTAAATTTTAATGTTTTCAAAAATGTTCTTGACTTTTAAAAATATTCGTGAATGGAAAAAATGGTAACAATTTAAAGAAACAAATTCACAAATCCAAATTTTTTTCTCAAATTTTAAAAAATTTCTCAAATTCAAAATATGTCATGAATTCAAAAATGTTTGTAATTGCAAAAAGTTTGAGAATAGCAAAAATGTTTGCGATTAGGGCTGGGCGTTCGGTTTATATAGTTATTACGGCTTAGTTTTTTCAAATTTCTATTTTGGAGAAACAGAAACCGAAATATCCGATTAATCCCTGAAAGCTTAACATTTTGGTGAAATAGTCAATGTGTATTATTCGAGGATATATACTTTCATGTATGCTACATAATTAGGAAGAGCTCAGACGTAAGAGTCATTCAAAAAATCATACTTATGATATTGGCTAGTGGAAAAGAGCCGTGGAAGATGGTGCCAACCAGACTCATCTTCATCTAATCTATGCTAAAATTCACCATCATAGTCTACAGTCGTCGTTCTATAATCTTTTTTCTTCAATCAAATGGACTTTTTTCCAATGGAGCCTCTCTTCTGTTGCTGGTAGTTAGGGTCGTAGATTAAAAGTCGGTGGCCTCTTTCCCGCGAAAAAAGTCGGTGGCCTCCGCTACCAATTGATTATCCCGCCGATGATCCATGTCAAAAGGAAAAATAAATAGTCCAAAATGCTCGTGAGCAATACTATATGGAGAAATACCTCCGGCCAAGGAGATCCAATACTTGTGTCTTTCTCCTTAAGCGTTGGAGTCATTCTGAAGTAGTTGGAGCATACCGGTGATGCCCATGTTCTGATGTATCTCCGAGGCATCAAAGAGTTTCCTTGAGCTAGCTTTGCAATGTTTGCTGGAGCCTGGTGGCCACAATCGCATGAGGTTAATTAGTTATGTAGTCTTGTTCGATCTAGACATCCTTTTGACGAATCAAGGTGAATATTCGGGAGATCTCCTTTAAACATCTAAAGGTAAGAGATAGATTGTGCGTAGAAACTCGTTCAATTTAAAGGTTTCGTAAGCTTCTAGGACTGCACACATGAAAAAAACTCGATAATATCTTATTCTATCACAATCATAGATGTCAGATCCTATGATTTACTTTAGATGTTTTCTCCCGGATTAACATGAAGGCTCGTTTGGTGCTTCCAATTAGTAAATATAAGATATAAGATTTCTTTAGTCGATATGAATTGTGACCTGGATGTCGCGAATATATCGAGTCTAGCCAACAATGACACTATGACTTTGATTTGATTGATTCTTAACAAATTAGTAATTTTTTAAATTTTTGAGGGCCGTTCTCTCTGTATAAGAAATCACTATCACATACGCCTGTGCATTGCATCGGGAGAGATAATTTAAAACTAGACATTTTTTCAAAACATGAACCTTTTATAAATCATGAATATTTTTTGACTTTGTGATTGTTTTTTTAAAACAGGAACATGTTTTCAACATTCTGAACAACTTTAGAAAATATGCTTTTGAAACGCGAAAATTATTTTCAATTTGTTAACATTTTAGTAAAACAGGTTTTTTTTTTTTGAATCTTGAACATTTTTAAAACTAGCGATGTGACCCGCGCATTTGCGCTTCTAGATTTGTTGGTTATTCTTATGTCCATTATATAATCTCCAAAGTATTATTATGGTATAGGGTAATTAATTCTATCCATTGAAAACCTGACAGTAAAATTACTTATGGAATCTCCCGAAGTGCATTCTTATATTAGATACTTGTATTTTTTCCCCATGAGCTATTAACACTTGTGTGATCCGCCCCTCATACCCACTTAAATTCTCTACTATATAAATGTGGTCAAATATCCATCAAATAAATAAAATTTTAGGTAAGAACTTGTTGTCTTCCAAAAGGTTGATGCTCTTTTGGGATTCATGAAAATCATAACCTTCCATAATAATTTTGAACTTGTCTATTGCACTCCACAGTATGTACTGCAGAACTTTTCAGCAATAGATATATTTCTGAGAAGGTTTAATTCCACTAATAATTAAATTGAAATATTGATGTCTCAGACTTAAACTTTTAATTCACTTCCTCCTTCCCGTCTGGACATAGTGCATTGGGTTTTTAATTTTTCTGCAATGTCATGTCTGTATATGCTTTCATGCATCTATACTTAACTTTAATATCTATATCGAAATGTTAAGAGGTTTCGCTCTTGTTTACTCTCAACAGAACTTGTTCTTTCTGAGTACATCCATGCAGACAATAATGTTTGGCTTCCTACATACAATATGATCGCTTGCATATGTGGAACATTCCTGTTGATATGGCATTCTTCTTATCGATGACATGCATGTGCTGTGTCAGATTTTCGTATATGCATAAACTATTTAGACCTTCCTGGTGTAAAACTTCTACACTGTCTGTACCTTTAACTCCAGTGCATGCATGCATCCGCTCATCTCTGCTCAACTTCTTTAGTTGTATACATTTAATTATCATGTGGGATATTATGTGAACATTATTTCCACCATTCCGTTTTTGTGTTAGCGAATGGAAATTGAATTGACAATTTTTTAGTTGTATTCCATATTTCTACACCATCATTCATGCAAAGTTTATCTTATCTCTAGATGTATCTATTTATATATACTTCACTCCACATTCAGTTTTTCAGTTTGCCAACATTTTCGATTAAAATTTCTTTTTTATATCACAGAATTTTTAGTATTTTTTGTGAGAACGGAATATAAATTGTTGACACTTAGATATTCACATATTTTGGGTCTCGATTGTCTACCCATGATTTATTACAGTTAACTTTCTATTGTGTGCATAATACTTTATAATAAAGCAAAAGTATTTTACTAATCCTTTCCCTTAGTCTCTTTGATGGGTACACTACATATCTATTTTTCTATCTGGACAGAGAAACTTTGTTATCCCAACATGAAGCGTTTAGCAGGAGAAAAAAAATATTTTTTAATGCCGAAAAGTAGTCGTCCAGATTGCTGAAATTATAGATGATATGCACATTTGTTTTCTAAGGGACATGCACGTATTCTGCTCAGACTCTTAGCTCAAATCAACATAGTTTAGTTAGAAACAAAATGGATCGTACTAAATTGTTCAACTGCTCAAAAAAAAAATTAAATGGTACAGTCAGAAATAGGTTTATCTGAAATATACCACAGTTTTCTCATAATTGTCGAATTCCTCCTTTTGCTATAAATTTTTCTGTTGATTTTTCTTGTACGTCCTACAATGCTTATGTATTAGTAGCTCAAATAAACATCATTTTGTTTGAAAATATAATGAACTGCATTTGCAATACATGGTACCACCGGGATAAACCTTTTTAAAAAACAATTGTACAACTCCACCAAATATTTTCTTTGACGCACAACAACACATTCTTTGTTATAATGAATAAGCAGATAATTTACTATAGGTTCGCCAATAATATTAACCATTATATATCTCGGAGTAGAGGTTGCTATACCATTGTCGTGCAACAAAATAAAATGATGAAAACAATTAGTATAAGGAACCTAAGTGTTCCCGTATATGCATGTGGTGTCAAACTCTAAACTTTATTTACATAGGCGCATCATTAGTCAAAAGGTCTAAGCACATCAATCCAGAATCCAACAATCTGCATTCATTAATTCTAGTAACCACAAAACTGGGATAGGCAGAAGATGAACATACCTGAAAACTGATGAGCCAAAGATGAGTCAGAGCTCAAGCATCACGTACATGCCATACTTGTCAGCAATGGTGGCATGTAGGCAGATGTGTCCCAGACCTTAGTCATTGCCGCTGGTATATGGTTCCATGAATCATCATTGGGAGGCAGTGGGCCTGAGAGATATGCATGAGCAAGGTAAAGAAACGGACATAGGGCAAAGAAGCGGTCTCTACCTCACCGTTGCTGCGTCGTGCTCGTCGAGATCTCACCATAGTTACGGCCGTGGTGTCCTCCCTCTTGAAGATTTGGACCTGACTTCTTCTTCTTCTCCTCGGGTGCTCGAGCGCTTCAGCCGGCACGTCACCGACGATGGCGAGGGCAGGATCGGAAGTGGCACGCAGTAGCGCAAAATAATTAACCCTAGCTGTCGAGGTTCCAAGCGGTCCCTACATCACCGTCGCTGTGTCGTGCTCATCGAGATCTCACCGTAGTTACGGCCGCCGTGTCCTCCCTCTTAAATATTTGGACCTGACTTCTTCTTCTCCTTGGCTGCTCGAGCGCTTCAGCCGGCACGTCCCCGAAGATGGCGAGGGCAAGATCGGAAGTGGCATGCTGTAGCGCCAAATAATTGAAAACCCTAGCTGTGGAGCTTCTCTATAATGTGTATGGTTAGAACGGGTAGCCTGCTTGAGATAAGAAGAGAAGGATCACGTGAGAGAAGATGCTAACTTTGACCTTCGTTTAGATGGCTTCAGAAAGATTGGACGGACATAATTGTATCTTTATACTATTTTAATTAGTGAAGGTTATCAAGTTGAGCACGCATATATGTTTGACAATCGTTCTTTGCAGCCGTACGTAGTTTTTCTTCCTGCATGTATTACTTGTAATTCTTCTTGGACACTAATTAATTCTTCGTATAGTATGTCCCTTCCGAATACATGGTTGTAGTACTGTCGGATGAAACCTATGTATGGATATGTTGAGGTGTCAATGGACATATATGTGCACCTCCATATTATTGTAAGTAACTCTTAAAATCTTTTAATCCCAGCCATTGTTATTTATATCAACGCATCAAATATTTTTAACCTATGTGGATTAACGTGATGGCTTGTCTGCCTATTGTCTTAATTATATAATAGATAGATGTAACTGTTTTTTAAATGTCAGACTAATTTGGAAAATACTATTATTTTATGAATTTTGAATAACTTTTGGAATGATAAAAATACAATAAAATGCCAAAATAATAATTTAAAACAGTATTGTTTCAAATTCTGAAATTATTTCGAAAATTTGACCAAAATTGAAATTCTGGATTTGAATTTATGAAAAAAGAAAAATAAATAAATTTCCAAAGGTAAAATTAGAAAAATAAACAGGAATGAAAAAGGAAAATAAAAACTACAGAAAAAAAGAAAACGTGCCTGCCCAGTCTTGGCTTTCATGTGCGAAGTCCTGTCTATACGACGCACTATGCAGCAAATAAGATTTTCCCTACTACGTGGGCAGTAAATTAAGTGGGCTGGCTTTGTTGGGCCAAAGCGTGTGTGGCCCATATACAAAATTCTGGACAAATCATTAATCTTTTCAAACAGACGGACGCACAAAAATTTAGTACCACCTCGAATAAAAGAAAAATCTTTTCGACGGTGAACTGATGAAAAAAATCGGAGAAACACACCTTGCATTATTTTGCCGACGACACATAAATGTTTCAGTATATATTGATCCTGTAGTGAGCTGAAATGCTTTTTTTTTTACCGACGACACATAAATGCATATTTTCACAATCACACTGTTGGATCATTTTACGATATATTAGAGTGAGGCTCCCCTATTTATTTTATATTTTTAAATAATTTTTAAACTGTTAAATGTTTAGCAAGCCTTAACTAGTTCTGTGGCAAGCTATGATAGACACAGTTTATCAAGTGTTGTGCTGTGATAGGCCCAGGACCAAATTGTCACATCCAGCGCAAGTTAGGGTATGGTGGAATGCAGTTTTACAAGTTTGGGACTAAATCATCATATACTGTGCAAGTTGAGCTACCTAGGGTGCTTTTAACTCTATAAAGTTTGGTCAAAGTCAAACTTTGTAAAGTTTGACTAACTTTATATTAAAAATATCAACATTCATAATATGAGATCAATATTATCAGATGCGTCATGAAATGTATTATCATAATATATAATTTTAGTATTGTAGATATTTATAGTTTTTTGTTATATATTTGGTCAAATTTTGTGTAGTTTGACTTTGACCAAATTTTATGCGCGGAGTAAAAAAAAACGAAGGAAGTACTGATCACACATGATGCATGCTAGCCGTGCCCACCAAATACTCGACGCATGTAAGACATGCCCTAATAGTCAACTAATCACTGGTAAGCTAATAATTAGTCCAAGCTCATCCAAACAGGACCTTATGCACAAGAAATAGGAAACTCCATGAGAGAAGAAAGCGGGTCATGTATTAATAGTGAAGACCTAACTACTATATGAGTAGGTTGAGAGCCCGATTGCAAAGATCCATACAACCAGCTGTAGGCTATATTCTTAGCCTTGCTTTGATGGAGGATGAGAAAATGAAACTAAAACATACACATACATCAATATTATTTTTTAATGCAGCAGTGTGATTCGATACTCATGCAGTGGAAACAAGTGTATTAGTGGATAAGCGAGGTAGGTTAGTACCAATGCAACTTGGTGTCATGTTAACTTAGTCAGGCGTATTAAGCTATGTTAGCCTGTCTTTCAGTCCACATCCAAAGAGGTTCTGATCATCAAATGCTAACAATATATAACGTGGTTGATGTGAAACCTTGGTTGTAAATAAAACAATGAATATAAACATGTTTACGGACTCTTGTGCTTCTGTCGGAAAACACTAGGAGAATAGGATTGGAGAATCCTATATTCATGCTTTTATTTTATGGTGGAACAAACTAGGCATGTGATATATATATTGTCGGACTTCTCACTCGATCGTCCACCAAATTGCTCGCTCATTCTTTTCTTCAATGTTCAAAAACTTCCCAAAAAAACAACCAATGGCGCCTTCAGAAAAGAATCTCTCTGCAATCGTGCTCCTAATTGTCATCGTGGCCGCCGGTATGTATGTGCACATGTATGAACAGTGGAAGTATAAGTGTATTGTCTGTATCTCTCCTAGCATCTTAAAAAAGTCATTTTGGCGTTAAATTGGCTGGTTCATGCTACTTATATTATTATGTTGTTTTGATTAATCTTTCGGCTAATTATAACCATGTTCTTGCATCGCATGTGCTAGTATGTTCAATGCCTTGCATGCAAGCAGTCGACGTCCATCGGATACTCTTTGCACACACACCTTTAAGCAGCAATTATACCACTGAATCGCATGTTGCTGGTGCTAGCACTCCAATCCAGTCATGATGCAATGGCTCTTATGTAATACTCCTCCATTTCACAATATAGCGCGCTCGTGTTTTCCAAGATCTAAGTTTGACCATAAATTTAACCAACGAGACCGACTACGACGGGAGCAAAAATTATACCACTGAATTTGTATTACCTCGGGAAGCGCAAGCGCACAACATTGTGGAACAAAGGGAGTAATACACATATAACATTTTTTTAATAAACAAGAGGGGTTACCACCCCTGATAGTTAAATATATATTGAATAATAAAAGAAGAGAGAAAGGAAGAAAGAAGATCATAAGGATCGATTACAAAAGGCAGCTAGCCATTGCTCAATTAGAAAGAAAGTAACCTTTCTTTTCTCTATCTATGGGCAACCAAGGGATTTTTTTTCTTGAAAACTGCTCGACAGACGTGCCAAGTTAGCTTAAAATCCATTCACTACTTGTGTTTGCCTAGTGGTACCTACCAGTATTAGCTTACTTGTATTGTTATAAAATTGTTGGACTTGTGGATCAAAATAAATTTGACCTTTGTCGAGCGCGCGCGCACACACACACCAATGCATACACCTATTCGATTTGTCCCACCAACATGTCAAGTGGAGTTTTGATTATGAAAGCAAAAATGATCTAGATATGATGTTCGGAGCCATAAATAAATCTGAACCTGCCAGTGAGAGTAAATAATATTCATAACTTCAAACCATAAAATGATGGGACAGATCTTATATGGCTTGAGGCTTCGATGTGATACAAATTTTAGAAGCAGAACCGTACAATGATGTTAATATCACTGTATCATGTAGTAACTATTGGATGCCCTCCCAAGCAGAACCACTAAATTAAACATGTCAACATTGAACTTTTAGTCACTCTTATAGGACTATTTACATCATATAGTTTCATACAATGTAATACATTGTTTGGCTAAACTTAAGCTTATTTATATCCACGTCTGGACCTCCCATTCCCGGCGTCCGAGTGGTTGATTGCTTCTGTTAGTTTGATCTCACTATTAGTTAACATGACGTCCAGTGACACGAAGTTGTTGGGATAGTCGCTTCCACATGACATTATCTATGGCGGTAGATGGTGATGTGAGAAACATCGTCCAGAGAACCAGTAAAAAGAACATGTTTCATATGATCCAATATATTTCTGATAGTAAATATATATACAAGTAAAAAGCGAGTATGTCTTATTTATACTTGAATTGTGTCACCGTGTAATATAGATATCCTGGTTGGTAATTGATTTGTAGACTTGTTGCTGCTCACACCAGTCACTAATTCACTGGTAGATATATATCACACTGCTCCTGTTAGTCTCAGTTTCACTTAAATGATTGTGGAAAATACAAAAAAATCAACAACACAGATAAAAATGTCCATCAAACATTTATTGGGAACAACATATGATCATTTATTCGCAACATTTAGATTGCATGTGCTAATTGATAATACTAGATAATAGATCTTTCTAGCCGGCCCATCACTGCCAAGTGTCCCAAAGCCATCAGTGAGCAAGATTCACTGTTGGGTCTTAGGCTGGTCGTAATGGGAGTATAATAAGCGGTATCATGCATCCCAACTAGACTTTTGGACAATGTGGCACACAATTAAATGGAAAAAAAAGGATGTGGTATCATATCATGATACCGTATCATATTAAATATTGTACTACTTTATGTCATGCATGGTAATTATTAAGGTAAACTAACATACTAACTTATGATACTATGCATTACGGTAGTAGTATCGATCATACACTACTATGATATGCATGGTACGAGTAAATGATACTCCCCATTACGACGAGCCTTAAGCCTCGTATCCTGACAATTTTTGGATCCTTATGACCTGGCAGTTCCTTACTGGCAGTGAGGCCACGTATTACTGTTGGCTAAATCCAAGAGCCCACAGTGACGTTTCACTGCCGTGTGGAGACACACGGACTTAGATCCAGTGCCTTGACAGAGCCCGGGCACCGATGAACAGTGTGGTGCCTTCACTGCCTGCACCAATTTTCCTTCTACAAAAGAATGCAAGGATCCGGCCCCTCCACCACCTTTTCCTTTGGCTCAGCAGTAGGTGACACCACAATGTTGGCCTCCAGCAGTGTGGGATCCTCACGATCCAGCTCACAACGACTCAGCTTGCTTACGACCGGCTTCCAACTCCACGGCACGCCCATCGTCATTCAAATTTGTCTCCACTAGCAACCTTTAGCGCGTTGGTGGTGGGCCAGCTAGCGTCTGACACCATGGCCAGTGCAGGCCCAGCTTTGCCACCGGCCGGCCAGCTTCAGTTGGAAAACACTAGGTGATATGATCATATGTTTATGGTTCTAAGGTGGAACACACTAGGCATGTGATGTATATATATATATCCTGTCGGACTTCTCACTCGATCGTCCACCAACCTGCTTGGTCATTCTTTTCTTCAACATAAAAAACTTTCAAAATAATAATAATAACCAATGACGCCTTTAGGAAAGAATATCTCTGGAGTCCTAATTATCATGGTAGCCGCCCATATGTACGTGCACATGTATGAACTTTTGTAAGTATAAATCTCTCCTAACAGCTAAAGTTTTGGCATTGAATTGGTTGGTGTATGCAACTTAATATGTTGTTTTGATTAATATTTTTCGAAAGATGTTGTTTTGATTAATCTTTTAGCTAATTAACCATGTTCTTGCATGTGCTAGTATGTCCAGTGTGTTCAATGGCATTTGCATGCAACCCGCCGACCACATGCCGGCACCCGAGCGGCAATTATAGAGGACCGTGCCTTTGGTTAAGCGACGGTTGCAATCAGACATGCCAAGATGAAAGCTTCCAGAACAAGTGGGGCGAGTGTGACTGCGACTTTAAATGCTACTGCTATACATGCTAGTCTAAGATTGTTGCTGTTGCTAGTGCTCCGATACAACCATGAGAGCAAGTACAATAAGCTTATGTAAGCAGGCTATAAGAGTTAAAATATTATTTTTCTGATGACATGGAGGAGAGAGAGAAGAGGAGCCGGCTACAGAATAAGAGACAGTAGCAGCACGTGCTCCTAGGTACTATCGAAGAGTGGGAAGTGGGCCATGTATTAATAAAGTAGCACAACTTTATGCCTAACTATTGTACTTACCGGCTATAAACTTGGCTATAGATGACATGGCAACGTCATATAGCCATCAGCTGGCTGTACTATTACCATACTCCGATGCAATGATCCCAGCCTGACGTTTCTTAAAAATAAATTACCCCTTACTATTCCCGGCTCTTATGTACTCCTCCTTCCTTGAAAAAGTGTACTTTTAACTTTGTTGGAGGCTCAAATTATCTTAAAGTTTGACCGAGTTTGTGCAAAAATATATCAATTTTTTATACCAAATAGGTAGATAGTGAAAATATATTTTATCATGAATCTAATGCTACTAATTTGATGGCATAAACGTTGTTGTATTATTGTAGAAATATGGTCAAACATAAAAAGGTTTGACTTTCAAGGACGGAGAGAGTAATAATACACACTCTCCATACTAAAAAATACAAGGAGTTAATATCATGTTGGGCTAGACGGAGAAATGTTATAAAAACATAAACACATGATTGCACGTCAGTAAAATCTTTGCAAGCTTATGTAACCAATCACTAGGAGTTAACTTGGCAAGTTATATATAAACAATTATTATTATTATTTTGTAAGAACTTTCAACTTACGAAATAAAATGTCATTTTAATTTGATGAGTTAATAGTACGTGGGATATTATTAATTTTTAGGCTAGATGTGGGGTAGTTGAGTTGGTTCTAGGGGAAAGTACTGGGAGAAAACTCAGTTTACATCGAAAAAGAAAATGGGAGAAAATTCAGAGACCTGCTGGGTCCACCTGAGGAGAGGAATATGTTGGGAGGAAGGAGATCCAAAGCACGACAGCCGAGTGAACTAGTTTTTTTACGGACAAGTTACATACATTAGCAAATAGCCACTAAAAAAAGCAATCAGGTTAATGGGTTCTTAAAAGAAATATTTCGGACAAAACAGATAATTACGACACATAGGCTAATGCATGAAACACTCAGATGATGAAGGTGCTTATAAACAGATAAAGTACAACATCTAGACCTTCCTGGCACACTTGATCATGACGCTGCGGCTATCCGTGTACTCGTCGGTTACGGGAAGCAGACACGCCCTCATGTCCAAGATCTGCCTGTACATGTCGTAGCATGCGCATGCGTCCTTGGCCGCGTAGGTTATGTAGGCTAGATTCAGAGGTACCTCCCACGTGTTCAGGTCGTCTTCTTTCATGTTGGCGTATCAGGGGTCGATGATGGTCTCAGCGAGGTTAACCACGGAGTCCTTCTCCTGCCTGTTGCTGATGATCTTGTATTGCTTCTGGATGTCGACAAGCTTGTTGCACCAGATGGCTGAATTGTCGCATTCTTCCTTCTCTCCACCGTAGCGAAGGTGCAGTCGGTGCTGCCGATGAAACGGGCGAATGCTCCAGAACCTGGTGCAGCCATAGGACTGAGGCGAGGCAGAGCTTCACCGAGTCCGTATCGTTGGTGTACATCACATTCAACTTGGTGCAGCCATAGGACTGAACGGCGAACTAACTCCTTGCCGAAGTCCATATCCAGCAGGCTCACCCCTCGGATCGCCATTGGAGTCTCTTCGAGTGAACGAGTGTGTAGGCGGCGACAGCAGTTCGTTTTTCAGCTCTTGGGGAACTGAATTCAACAGTAAGCTGAGTGTGTACAGGCGACAACAGTTACTACCCCTCCCTCGTCCGCTGCACGCCCGGTAGAAGATGCACCCTCGGCGCATTCAAACGCCTCCATTAAGAAACCTACTCCAGCCACACGTCAGTTCACGAGCGGGTCTGTATTGGTACTGTAATAACAGGAGTTAGTGGTCACTTTACTTAAATTTAATTAGCTTTAATAGAAATTTATACTTAAAACAAGCAATGCATTGGCTCGTTCTATCAGTGCCACGGGATCAACATGCACAACAATTAGAATTATTATTCTCAGGACGCACACGATCAGCACATTTGTCGCACTTTCACAAAGATAATACTACCAAGTTTGAATTGTTTGTTATGGTTGTTGTCCTCTGCATCATCATGCCGTGTTTCCCAGCTTGCAAGATTCAGAACCAACAAATAAGATCCAAATAATAAGTACAACAAAGATGCCTACACATCTCATTGATTCCCAGCTTGCAAGATTCAGAACCAACAAATAAGATCCAAATAATAAATACAACAAAGATGCCTACACGTTTCATTGACTCCCAGCTTGCAAGATTTAGAACCAACAAATACGATTCAAATAATAAGTACAACAAAAATGCCTACACATCTCACTAATTCACAGCTTGCAAGATTCAGAACCAACCCATTAGAGCCTTTTGATAAAGTGAATATCGGGATTAAATCCATCTTGGCTAGCCATGTCATACAATCGAAGAACTTGGCGAATGCTCTTGACCGTCACAACATCTGTAGTAGAGTATTCCTGTTTGCACATCATGTTTGCATAGCACAAACAAGGAGACAGGAGAGCATGATTTCGCTTTAGTTGAACCATTTTGTGCAGTTCCACCAAAATTGAGAGATGTTGCTCTTGACCGTCACAACATCTGTAGTAGAGTATACCTGTTTGCACAGCATGTTTGCATAGCACAAACAAGGAGACAAGAGAGCATGGTTTCACTTTAGTTTAACCATTTTGTGCAGTTCCACCAAAATTGAGAGATGTTGCCCACGTGACATTTTAGTTGAACTGCACAAGACAATCAGTCCAAAAAAAGTGTTTTGTGCAGTTCACCAAAAGGTCACAATAGCAACAAGGTGAAAAGGATATCCCTATCTGCACAAAATGATAGAAAGTAAACATTTGCCAGTCAATAAGAATATACGAAACATATACAAAATGAAAAGAAGCATCTTAATTTTGTTCATGGCAATCACGCAAGGACAGTAGAAATTTTAAAACGTCAGCAATGCTTCATGTTACTAGAAGCATTACGATCAACAATGAGATTCCTCAGATATGGGATTACTTTAATGGTGGCATTGCTTGTTTACCAGACACAGTAAATCAACAGCAGCTAAAGAGTTAGTTTAAGGGCATGGGACCGTGGGGACACCAGGACACTCAGCAGCGTAAAGGAGCAACTTACTTATCATACTGGGGAAAACAGCAGGAGCGCCATTTGTAACACAATTTAATTGCATCTTATCACTGGAGGCATTAGATTAACAATAACACTGGTTAGACATGTCCCTAAGGTAACAGTGTGATCGCTTCATTTTACATGCGCCCTTACAGCAAAAGGTTGGTTTACTCGCAAAAAAACCAGCAAAAGGTTGGTATAAGGACATGCGACAGTGGACGCATCAGCACAATGTACCTACAAGGAGGCATAAAGTGGTGATGCCGAGCTTGTTCACGCTATGTGAGGGCAGCAAACCTAATCCTGGAGACCTTTTACTATGTGAGGGCAGCAATCTAATCCTGGAGGCCTTTTACTATGTGAGGGCAGCAAATCTAATCCTGAGACCTTTTACTATGTGAGGGCAGCAAATCTAATCCTGAGACCTTTTACTATGTGAGCGCAGCAAATCTAATCCTGAGACCTTTTACTATGTGAGGGCAGCAAATCTAATCCTGGAGACCTTTTACTATGTGATGGCAGCAAATCTAATCCTGGACATACTCTGTTGACTTGTCCACCAGCCGCCACTTTCTATCCTTTTTCCAACCAATAATAGATCTGTTCCTTATCCAGTGTGTACTGTGTTTTCCCATTATTTCCCTTTTCAACCAAGAGACCGGTTGGGTATCTGGTCTCTACTACTTTCACCATATTATTTCCTCTTTGAATCAAGTCCTAGATTCATGCTGCAACTTTCCCCCCTTTCTTAGTTGTTTGAACAAAGCCCTAGATTCAAATGCATGAAGTAGCTTTACCTCTAATAATACTAAAAATTTAGGTGGGTTTGGAAGAGCTGATGGGAGTAGAAAAAGATGCACATCCAGACACATGGGGAGCTGGGGCAGTAGAGCAAGGCTACTTTCAAAGAACTTATACCTGAGGGTCGCCGGGATGTCGGCGGCGGCAGGTCCGATCTACACAATATGACAGGGAGGAAGAAGGGTCGAAGGACCTCCCGAGCCGGCGCTGTGTCGGAGAGAACGACACGGGCAGAGGATTCGGCCCCTCCGGCAGCTGTGGGTTTCCTCCCTCGGCGGCGATGACCGCGTGAACGATGCACCTTTTAGTCCTCTACACACACCGGCCGAAGGGATACGGCCGGATCTGTGACCAGCGGTGAGCAGAGAGAAAATGTCGCTACCGCTGTCTTGTTTATATCTAGAGAGGATGAGAGAATGAAGAGAGCAACCCTAGTAAAGCAAGCTGTCGGTGTCAAAACCGGCGGATCTCGGGTAGGGGGTCCCGAACTGTGCGTCTAGGTGGATGGTAACATGAGACAAGGGACATGATGTTTTTACCCAGGTTCGAGCCCTCTCGATGGAGGTAAAACCCTACTCCTGCTTGATTGATATTGATGATATGGGTAGTACAAGAGTGGATCTACCACGAGATCAAGGAGGCTAAACCCTAGAAGCTAGCCTATGGTATGATTGTTGTAATGTATGTTGTTTTCTACGGACTAAAGCCCTCCGGTTTATATAGACACCGGAGGAGGCTAGGGTTACACAGAGTCGGTTACAATGGTAGGAGATCTACATATCCGTATCGCCAAGCTTGCCTTCCAGGCCAAGGAAAGTCCCATCCGGACACGGGACGGAGTCTTCAATCTTGTATCTTCGTAGTCTTGGAGTCCGGCGGACGATGATAGTCCGGCTGTCCGGACACCCCCTAGTCCAGGACTCCCTCAGTGTCTTTCTAATGCTGCATACAACCTATAGTCCGGCCAAGGATGATCTTCCCGCTTCGTCGAGCGGGTCCTTGGGCACGTTGGATATGGATTCTCTTCCGACCGCCTCAACCCCCTGTGACGCCGACGACGTCGAGGTGGGATCCTGGGAAGGGACCCGCCAGGAGGAGGAGGCCCCGGAGGTGCCGCAAGGCAACCTCCCGGACTCTACACCGGACTCCGCACCAGAACCTGCAGTGGTTCCGGAGTCCGGCGAGCGGGCCCTTCGTAAGAAGGGCAAGACTGTGACACCGGCGGCCTCTGTCCAACCGGAGGCGCTGGATAACTTGCTGGAGGCGCTCAACAACACTTCCATCGAAGAAGAACACCGCACTGTCATGAGTGCGGTGATTCAGAAGGTTCAGCTCGCCAAGAGCGGGCTGACCAAAGCCTGCAGCAGCCTTCTAACAGGCTTTGAGGTAAGAATTTTAAGATATGTAATACAATACTGCATAGACAGTAGCCCCTGATGCTCGGTTCGATGTTCGTAAAGAAAAGCCGGACTGAGGATCTAAAAAGATATACGCAGGAGTTCTAAAAAATATGTCAATATGGGATTGCAGGCTGCGCTGCTGACCTCTGCCGCACTGATTGCGGAGGTTAATGCTTTGAAGCAGAGCCTCGAGCGGTCCGAGAGAGAAGCAGCTCGAGGACAAGGAAGGTGAGTAACACCGTATTAAATTTGTACCTTACAGAAAAGGATTTGGTTGCAAGAGAAATAACAAGGATAACATGGGTACTCCAGGGGCCACGAACGAGGTGGCGACCCTGAAGGAGGCGGAGTCCGCGGCCGAACACAATGCGGCCGCGGAGCGAGCCGAGCGAGAGAAGCAAGAGGCGCGGGTGGCGGAGGTGCAGCAAGAGCTCCAGGCTCTCATGGAAAAACATGAGAGTTTGGAGCGCGACTCAAAGACTCGAGAGTCTGAGCTTGCATCAGCTCTTGAGAGTGCCAAAGCCACTAAGGCCGAAGCCCACAAGGCCCTCCAGGAAATCGAGGCGTTGAAGAAGATAGCGGCGGGTAAGGCATTTTTCATGCAAAGCAAGCATGTGAATGTGAATTACCTATTACTTACCCGAATTCAGAGCTCTCCAGGAGCGTTCGCAGATCTGCCCCGCAGCGTGTCCGATGCTGCCGCTTTGTACCGGGCCGAGGAGGGGAGCTCTACGGAGAAAGTCTTCTGGTCTCAATATGCTGAGGCCGGACATCCGGTGCCCCTTAGCGACCAGCTGAAGCAGCTGGTCAAGCTCCACAAGGTAGCCGAACAGGCCATGAAGGGCCTCATAGTTCAGTTGTGGCCCAAGGAGGCCATGCTTGGGAGCTACTTCGGCCTGGTGCGGCGGCTGGTGGATGCGTGTCCCTGGGTTGAAGTCGTCAAGCACTCCGCCTGCATTGAAGGTGCCCGTCGGGCCCTTGCCCGTGCAAAGGTGTACTGGGGCAGGATGGACGTTGAGAAGCTTGTGACGGACGCGCCACCGGCGGGCAAGGAGTATCGCATGCCCGAAATGTATTATAAAAGTGTCCTGAAGGGTGCCCGCATGATTGCGGGTGAGTGCTCCAAAGATGTAATATTTGAGTAGACTCGCATTTTGTTATCCTGTGCGCTAAAAACTTTGTTCATATGCGCTAGGCAACGCTTATTAATTTAAAATATTACCTTCTGTGCGGCCGTTTATCAAATCTGAGAGATGGCAAGTCGTCGGCTTCAGCCCCCATGGCACGAGTGTTGGGGTGTTCGGGATAAACTTGAGCGCTCTTGTTCCCATTTTTGGGTCCATCTAGGGAGGCGCTCAACACAATGAACGAGGCAACCGGACTTATAGTGCTTGAACACTCTCACTTAGCCATAGAATTCTATAATTTTAAATTTCGGCGAAGCCCCTAGTTCAGGGCGCTATCCACGCCTAGGCCGGACAAAGCCGGTTCCTCGCTCTAAGCGGCATAAGTCTTTAGGGACTCGAAAAAACCTCTCAACCAGCGACTAGCTCTCGCTGTATCATGACGGTCAGTTCTAGCTTTCTCCACTGAGGCGCTCGCCCAGCTCAACCGGGGCGCAATCGCAGTGGTTCTCCCAGTGCTACCTTAGCCGATACGACGGAACGTAAGGTACCAAAACATGGGAGCCGGGCAAACCCAACTATTGACCCAAGACATGATTCGGAGCCGATGCATATAATGCTATAAGTTCGGGGTGCCGCACTTGTGAAAGTGTTCGGACTTATCACACCATAATGCGGGGAACTTAAGCCCCTGGTGTATTTAGCCGTACCAAAGTGTACGGATGCAACATGTCATAAATGAACATATGTATAAGAAAGAAATGCAATTATAAGCAAAAAGCGATGCATTGTTTATGCAAGAAATACTGCCATGAATGCAGAACGATACAAATAGTGCAGTAAGCAAGGGATGTGACTATTTAAACATTTCCCCCTCCAGGGGTCGGCTGCGGAATGGTGTATAAAACAGATTTAATGCTCGTAATGGAGACCACCTGAGTGTTCGTCGTAGCCTTTCTCCTTCCCTGGCTGTTGCATCGTGAGTTCGGCAGGTCTACTGTCGGACAGGGCCTATGGTGAGCGGAGTCCTGTGGGTAAAACAAAGAAAAGAAGAAAAGGAGTGACACACTTGGGAGCCCCTGGTGCGGTTAAGCCGCATTCTGGGCCTGTGGTGGTCGTTCCCCTCCCCCTATGCCCATGGTATCTCCAGAGTGTAATGATGTACGCGAAGGACCAGTCTTGCAATTTTGCAAGGGCTGGGGTTGGGGCCGCATTGCGGCATGCTCGGAACGTGCCAGGTGGTCTTGTTGTAGGTTATTCCGGGCGCGTTTGGCCGTGTCCGGTCGCTTATCGGCCGGACTCGAAAATTGCCTTAAGAGGCTGCTCTATACTTCTACCGCGAGAGCAGCTGTGTGTTCCTCCGTTCGGAGGGAGCGTTCAGTGTTTCCGTTGACCGTGATGACTCCTCGAGGGCCTGGCATCTTGAGCTTTAGGTATGCGTAGTGCGGCACTACGTTGAACTTTGCAAACGGGGTCCGTCCGAGCAGAGCATGATAGCTGCTGCGGAACGAAACTATGTCGAAGATTAACTCCTCGCTTCGGAAGTTATCCGGGGATCCGAAGACCACTTCCAGTGTGACTGAGCCCGTACAGTTGGCCTCTACACCTGGTATGACACCTTTGAAGGTCGTCTTTGTTGGTTTAATCCTTGAGGGGTCTATGCCCATCTTGCGCACTGTATCCTGATAAAGCAGGTTCAGCCTGCTGCCGCCGTCCATCAGGACTCTAGTGAGGTGAAATCCATCGACGATTGGGTCTAAAACCAATGCGGCGAATCCACCGTGGCGGATACTAGTGGGGTGGTCCCTTCGATCAAAAGTGATCGGGCAGGAGGACCATGGGTTGAACTTTGGGGCGACTGGCTCCATCGCGTATACGTCCCTGGGTGCACGCTTCCGCTCCCTCTTGGGTATGTGAGTTGCGTATATCATGTTCACCGTCCACACTTGTGGGGGGAAACCCTTCTATACTCTATTGTTCGGCGGACGGGTCTCTTCCTCGTCATCGCTATGCAGCCCCTTGTCATTGTTTTCGGCAATTAACTTGCCTGCCTGCTTGAATACCCAACAATCCCTGTTGGTGTGATTAGCTGGCTTTTCGGGGGTGCCGTGTATCTGGCACGAGCGGTCGAGTATTCGGTCCAAATTGGACGGACCCAGAGTAGTTCTTTTGAATGGCTTTTTTCCGCTGACCGGGTTTAGAGCCTCTGAATCCGGCGTTGACTGCCGTATCCTCAGTGTTATCGCTGTTAGTGTGGCGTTTGTTTTTGTAGCGACGCGACCTGCCATTGTGGTCCTTGGTATCCGGACTGCCAGAATTTTTGCTGAGGTTGTTACTGCGGGCTAGCCAGCTGTCCTCTCCCGCGCAGAAGCGGGTCATAAGTGATGTGAGGGCTGCCATGGATTTCGGCTTTTCCTGTCCTAGGTGCCGGGCAAGCCACTCGTCGCGGATGTTATGTTTGAAGGCTGCGAGGGCCTCTGCATCCGGACAGTCGATGATTTGATTTTTCTTTATTAAGAACCGTGTCCAGAACTGTGTGGCCGATTCGTCTGGCTGCTGAATTATGTGGTTTAGGTCATCGGCGTCTGGTGGTTGCACATATGTGCCCTGGAAGTTTTCAAGAAATGTGGCTTCCAGGTCCTCCCAACACCCAATTGATTCTGCTGGCAAGCTGTTAAGCCAATGCCGAGCTGGTCCTTTAAGCTTGAGTGGGAGATATTTGATGGCATGAAGATCGTCACCGCGGGCCATGTGGATATGAAGGAGATAGTCTTCGATCCAAACCGCAGGGTCTGTTGTGCCATCATAGGATTCAATGTTCACGGGTTTAAACCATTCGGGGATTTGATGATCCATTACTTCATCTGTGAAGCATAGTGGGTGTGCGGTGCCTCTATACTGGGCTATATCACGACGTAGAATCAAGCGAGCTTTGTCTACTGTGTTCGGCCCGGCCAGAGTTGCTGCATCCGGCGCGACAGTAGTCGTCGCGCATCGTGGGGCGCCCACGCGATCCGTAGATCGATCTTGATTGTCTTTCCTTATCCTCCAATATGTCTCGCAAGTCCGGCACATTCCCCCGTGGCTTCATACTTTTCGAGCGGTGTCGGGGTACGGTTCTAGTGGAGGGCCTAGAGGCCTCTCTGTCGCGGCCACGAGGTGGTCGGTCCGCCGTATTGTGCACTGGTGATGAAGGTTTATATGCCTCCTCCTCTAATCGGGGGAGCAGCTTGCGTTTGGGGTAGCTTTTGCAGGGGAGTTCGAGTTCATGCTCTTCGGCCGCGAGGACTTCAGTCCATCTGTCGGCTAGCAGATCTTGATCAGCTCTAGGCTGTTGCTGCTTTTTCTTTAGGCTGTTTGCCGTGGCCATAAGCCTGCGTTTAAAACGCTCTTGTTCGATGGGATCCTCAGGCACAACGAATTCGTCGTCGTCGAGGCTTGCCTCGTCTCCGGAGGGAGGCATGCAATTATCATCCTCTACCTCTTCGTCTGCCGCTCTCTGATGAGCGCTGGCTTCTCCATCCTCCTATGCTGAATCTTGCTGGAGGGGGTTGTCTTCGGCACTCTCTGGGGTGTTATTATCTCCGGTGCCGGAATCTCCATTCTTGCTGTGGCGGGATTTAGAGCGGCGCCGCTGACGCCGGCGCTTGGGTTGTTTTTTGGAGGAGTCTTCCTCCGCTGCTTCCTCGCCATTCCCATCCTTTGGGATGTCCACCATATATATGTTGTATGACGAGGTGGTCTTCCAGTGCCCCATAGGCGCTAGTTCTTGGTCGTCTCCGGCATCATCGTCCATACCGTCGATGTCTTCAGAGTCGTAGTCTAGCATGTCGGTTAGATCGTCGACAGTGGCTACAAAGTGGGTGGTGGGTGGGCTTTGAATTTCTTCGTCGTCCGCATCCCAACCATCCTGACCGCAATTCGGCCAGGGCTCTCCTGATAGCGAGAGATAATTTAGTGAATTCAGGATGTCGCCAAAAGGTGAGTGTTGAAAGATGTCCGCGGCGGTGAACTCCATGATCGGCGCCCAATCGGATTCGATTGGAGGGGGCGCGGGAGGTTTGGAGTCCGGCGAGGAGTCCGGCACCTCGGAGTCACGAGCATCACAAGGGACAAGGTCGGTATTCGGCTCCATCGCCGTAGGGGTAGCAGCTCCCGAGGCGGTGTCTAGCCACCCGTCCTCGGTCTGGGCAGCCGGCTCCGAATTGAGGATCGGAGCGTACTCGTGTGCGGCCTCCAGGACACTATCCGGCAGCAGAGCTAAATCGTGCTCATCATGACAGTGCGGCGCACTCGGCTGTGGCTCGAATCCGTCGAAGATCAAGTCTCCGCGGATGTCAGCCGTGAAGTTTAGACTTCCAAATCTGACCTGACGGCCAGGGGCGTAACTTTCGATCTGCTCTAGATGGCCAAGCGAATTGGCCCGCAGTGCAAAGCCGCCGAATACGAAAATCTGTCTGGGGAGAAAAGTCTCACCCTGGATCGCGTTGTGGTCGATGATCGAAGGAGCCATCAAGCCTATCAGTGAAGACACAGAGGAACTCTCAATGAAAGCACCAATGTCGGTGTCAAAACCGGCAGATCTCGGGTAGGGGGTCCCGAACTGGGCGTCTAGGCGGATGGTAACAGGAGACAAGGGACACGATGTTTTTACCCAGGTTCGGGCCCTCTCGATGGAGGTAAAACCCTACTCCTGCTTGATTGATATTGATGATATGGGTAGTACAAGAGTGGATCTACCACGAGATCAATGAGGCTAAACCCTAGAAGCTAGCCTATGGTATGATTGTTGTTCGTCCTATGGACTAAAACCCTCCGGTTTATATAGACACCGGAGAGGGCTAGGGTTACACAGAGTCAGTTACAATGGTAGGAGATCTACATATCCGTATCGCCAAGCTTGCCTTCCACGCCAAGGAAAGTCCCATCCGGACACGGGACGAAGTCTTCAATCTTGTATCTTCATAGTCTTGGAGTCCCGCCGATGATGATAGTTTGGCTATCCGGACACCCCCTAGTCCAGGCCTCCCTCACAAGCGCTCAGGCCCCTGCGTCCATATAGAGTGGAGTGATTATCTTTTTTCTCTCCACAACAAGCATTTCAATTTGTGTACGTGGCATTAAAGAAAAGAAACTCTCTATTTAAGGTGACTACTCTACGACTCCTACTTACTACTACAGTACTACCTCCGTCCTAGTTTATAGGTCCAGTTATAGTTTGTGCCAAATTTTGACTAAAGATTTAACTAACAAAATGTTAATGCATGTCAAGAAAAATTATCTCATCGGATTCGTATTTGAACATAGTTTTGAAAAATATAATGTTTGGTGACATGCATGAACATTTTCTTAGTTTAATCTATGGTCAAAATTTGGCACGAAATACAATGGGGACCAATAAACCAGGACAGAGGTAGTATTGTTCACTTGTGCTCCCCGCCCCTCCATTCATTGAACAACCCCACGGGTGAATAAACATACAGTAAGTACTGTATTTATATAGAACAAACAAGCTCGAACTATTTTCGCGTAGTTAAAAGTTGAGGGCGGGGCTTTTCCCGGGCTGTACGCGCGACAGTTTTCGGGTAGACGGTTTGACAGAGAGGCAAGGAGGGTGAGCGAGTGGGGCTGTGCGATTTGACGGCGCGTTACTGCTGGAAAGACTTGTGATATGACCACTCACTATAGTAATGAATTACTGGCGCTCCGACCGGGGTGATGCCCCCCTTCTGTTCCGCGCTCTAATATGGTGCATGACACGTCGACCCAGATGCTGGCTCTCCCACATGTCAGAGTAGTAAGAAGGAGCAAAGAATGATGCGGTATATACTAGTACTATACTAGTACTACTCAGGTCAGAGGAGTGCGAACCACGGTAGCCAAGTGAACCAGCAGTAGAAAACAATAATGTGGTGATATGGCCATAAAAAACAATGTGCTACGGTCCACACTGTAGCATGTACAGTAACACTCCTCTTTGTTTGGATCCCTGAGTTAGAGCTAGTTTTGGTTGAAAGAGCCTCAAATTATCGAAACAAGAGGGGTTAGTTTCAGCTAGTTTGCTCTAACCCAGCTAAAAAAACTAGCCCGGTGGAGAGGTTCTAATTGGGTTAGATATCTTGGACCCACTAAAAGAGAACTAAAAAAATCTCACCTGCCCGCACCAGATCGCTCCCCTAAAAAAATCTCACCTGCCCGCACCAGATCGCTCCCCCCTCTCGCACGACTCCTCTCTGTTCCCCATAGGGCCGCCCGCCCAAGTGCCGCTCGCCCTCTCTCTCCTCCGGCCGCCCTCTCCTTCCGGCCTCCGCCGCCCTACTTCAGCCGCCCTCTCCCTCCGACCTTCGAAGGTTGCCCCACTCCCCCTTCACCAGTCTTTTTCTCCCTCTGTCGTGCGCGGCGGCGGCGCCTCTACCAGGGAGGCCGCGAGAGGGGTGAGTTTGTTCGTTCCTTCTCTGTCTCACGGCCATATCATTGATCTTGCTTGCTCTAGCGCTAATTCTGATTTGGAAAAGTAGATCCTGATCAAACTTGCTATAGATTTGTGGTGCACGCATGGAATTGTTTGATGCTGCTTGAGGAGGTAATAAATCTTTCTATAGGCCCAAAGATTTAGGTCACCTTTCTAGGTATTTCAATTTTAGGCTTGCATTATTTGTAGAGGCCCAAAGATTCAGTTCACCTTTCTTGGTATTTCAATTTCAGGCTTGCATTGTTTCTAGAGGCCCAAAGATTCAGTTCACCTTTCTAGGTATTTGAGTTTCAGGCTTGCATTATTTCTAGAGGCCCAAAGATTCAGTTCACCTTTCTAGGTATTTCATTTTCAGGCTTGCATTATTTCTAGAGGCCCAAAGATTCAGTTCACCTTTCTAGGCATTTCAGTTTCAGGCTTGCATTATTTCTAGAGGCCCAAAGATTCAGTTCACCTTTCTAGGTATTTAAGTTTCAGGCTTGCAATATTTCTAGAGGCCCAAAGATTCAGTTCACCTTTCTAGGTATTTAAGTTTCAGGCTTGCATTATTTCTAGAGGCCCAAAGATTAAGTTCACCTTTGTAGGTATTTTAGTTACAGGCTTGCATTATTTCTAGAGGCCCAAAGATTAAGTTCCCAGTCGACAGCAAGCGGCCCTGCTACCCATGCCGGTGTCGACCTCAACTCGCAAGGGCCGGCGTCGGAGGGGTTCCCGGGGCTTGGGCTCTATAGAGCCTTCGTCCAGAGCGACGATGGCGAGCTCCTCCCTCGGTGCGTGAGGGGCTTCGGGCTCCCTCCCTATCGTGAACAACTTCCGTCATGAGTTAGCTCATTCTTTGTTTCATGAAGTGTTTTTTTATTTTGTGAAGCTTGATTGACGACTTGTATGTTTAAGTGGGATATCTCATTTGTATTGACAAAGTAAAAATTATCATGTTTTGCATGCTTGATTGTATAGATGGTTCGTTTATGTCAACTGTGAGCGGGAGGAGGCCACAGAAGAGCCAGCCACACCAAGAGGGTGCTTGGATCCAAGGGACTTATTTTAGTCTGACTAAAAATTGGGTCCAAAGTAGTCAAATGATTGAGATAGAGCATTTATTGTCAATCTAACCCTGCCATCCATAAACCTCTTTGGTTTAGAGTTAGTTCAGGGTTAGAATCTAACTCTAACCTCTAACTGAGTTAGAGTTCTCCTCGTCTCGGTTCATCGCCATCATACTTTCCCCATTCATGTGTTTTCAGTATCCTGCGAATCAAAGAGGCCCTTTTTTCGGGAAAAATCAAAGAGGCCCTTAGACTGGTTTAGGTCCGGTCATTTTTTATAAACGTGTTATGTCCAAAATTTAATGAACGTGCTCCGGTTTCCACGAAAATAATCCGGTTTCATGTAGTAATTCATTGATTTATTTATTCTTCTGCAGGGGGTTTGCATGTAATTCGTGAGGTCTGAAATGTAAAGTACCCCGGCATATGCTCCGAGTCTTGCATGCACTACGACCCAGATGCTCTATGTCCCACATGTCGGCGAATGGGAGCACGTGGAAATAGCCTAGGAGTACATATAGGAGGATAAATGCGTGAAGAATATGTACTATCAAGCGTAGCCGCGGTTCGAAAAGTAGACCTAAAGTGATGACAAATATAGGTCGCACGGACCCAACTAGTGGTACTAGACATACGACTAATTTTTCTCGCAAAAAAAAGAGGCACGAGTGCTCAGTACTCCTATTCTATAAACACGAGTCCCATCTGACAACAGCGTCCGTGCTACAGCTAGCCCTCCTCCCTCGTTTCTCTCTTCTACTCTCTAAACTCGGCCGACGCCCGGTGGGTGGGGTGGGTTTGCTCAACTGCGGCCCCACCTCATAGTGAAAACGTTATGACTGGAATAAAAAATGCCATATACTCCCTCCGTTCATAAATATAAGCCTTTTTAGATACTACTTCAAATGGAATACAGCATACAGATGTATGAAGACATAGTTTAGAGTGTAGATTCACTCATTTTGCTCCGTATGTAGTAGTCACTTGCTGGAATCTTTAGAAAGACTTATATTTGGGAACGGAGGGAGTGCTATACTAATAAAACATTAAGGCCACGAGGCGATGCAGTGTTGGTTACAGGAGGCAATAAGAAGAGATGCATCCATCGATGATGTCCACCTCCTCGACTCAGGGCGCCGGCCCACCGAACGACGCGTAAGTAGCAGCGGCTTTCATGCCTAGGTTGACGTGCTTCTGAACAATGGCGTCCAAAGATTCCAGCCGCTGGAAGAAGGCCAATGTCTTTCTGTCCTTGTTTGCCTTGTAGTGGCCTATGTAGCCTCGTAGACATGGATGTGCAGGTCGACGGTTTCTTGCATGGCGAGGCGCTGCGTGGCGAGCGCGGCCTCGAGGTGCACATTCTTCATCGCGACCTCCGGCACCTGCAGGGCACCAGGGCTTGAACGAGTTCGTCACCATGTAGGCCAATGAGGGTGGCAAGCAATGAGGAGCCTGGGCGCGTGGACTGGAGCAGTACGGCAAGGTCGTCCGCGCGCTTCTTGACGGCGATGAACTTGCGGATGGAGTTGTGAGGCCCGGATAGTTAAGCTACAGTGAACATCCGCTAATGATGCCACGTCACCTCGGATTACTGTTGATAAACTCGCACTAGTTCGAAACCCAGTTCAAACTTTAAAAATCAAGCAAACAATAAAAGTTTTCAAATTTTAAAACTAAAAATAAAAGAAACTACAAATAAAAAGAGACAAGAAAATATAAAAACAGAAAACAAAACTAACAAAGAACAAAAAAAAAGAAATAGAAGAACTCCCCCCCCCCCACTGGGCCATGGCCCAGCTGGCCTCTGGACCCACTAGGCCGGTCCAGTCGGCCCAGCCGCCGCCCGACCTAACCCTAGATGACCGAACCCCCCCACGCCCCTCGTTCCCCACTTCCCCCACTCACTCTCCCCCACCCCCTCACTCTGGATCTGAATCGGAGGAGCCCGATCCCCATCTCCCTCGCTCGACGCCCGCCGCCGCCGGACTCCACCTCGTCGAACGCTGCCCCCTGCCTCCTCCCAGGCCCCCCCACTCGACTGGATCGGGGAGGGGCCAGGTCCCGCGCCGCCCCAGCGCGCCTCGACGCCGGCACCCACCTGCGCCTTCACCCATCATCGCCGGACAGCCGCCACCTCGTCCTCTCCCTCGTCGGACCTCCTTGACCGCCGTCGAGCCCACTACCCCAAACCCCTACGGCCACAGTGAGCATCGCCCCTCTCCTCTCCCCCAGCTTCGCTCTGTCACCGTTGAGTTCGTCCCCGCGCTCGGCCGCCATGGCCGGAGCTCGCTCCGCGCCGTCCCAAACCCCGTCGTCGGTCCTCGCCTCGTGCGCCGTCATCGACGCCGCCACGACGCCGCGCCCCTCCTTTCTCCCCTGTCTCGCCATAGCCGCGCCGGCCTCGTGTCGTGCGCGCCCACCCGCGCCCCGTGGCCGCGTCCTCGGTCATCGCTGTCGGCCCCCGCATCCGTCCGCCCTTGCTCACAGCGGCCCGCAACTGCCGTTGCTGCACTCCACGGCCGCCGCCTCTGCCACCTCGCCTGCGGCCACGCTGACCTCCCTCCCGCGCCCCTTTTCGTGTGCGCCGCTCGCTCCCTTGGCCGCACCCGTCGGCGGCCACCCCCGCCGCGCCCGTCGTGCCAACGCCGGCGCCCCGCTACGCCCCGGATGGCCTGGGCGAGCTCCTTGGCAGGCTGGCGCCCGCTCGCCCGCGCCCGTAACCCGACGCCCGATAGGCCTCTGGCCACTGACTGCTGGGGCCCAGCCCCAGTAAAACGAAAAAGACTTAAAATTAATAATAAAATAAATAAATAATATTAATTACTTAATTAATTAAAGAATTAATTAACTTAATTAATTCTGTTAACTAACTATTAAACCAAATTAACCTGCTAATTAATTAGACTAACAGTTAGTTAGTTAGATAGGCAATGACATGCGGGACCCCCATGTCAGGTTGACCAGGTCAACTGCCGACATCATGCTGACGTCATGATGACGTCAGCAAACACTGTTTGGATAATGTTGGATTTAAATAATTAATTAAATTCCAGAAATTAATAAAATCTTTAGAAAATCATATCTTTTAATCTGTAACTCGGATTAAAATATTTTCAACATGAAAGTTGCTCAGAACGATGAGACGATTCCGGATACGCAGTCCGTTCGTCCGCCACACACCCCTAACCTATCGAACTCGCAACTTTCCCCCTCCGGTTCATCTGTCCGAAAACGCGAAACACCGGGAATACTTTCCCGGATGTTTTCCCCCTTCGTCGGTATCACCTACTACCGCGATTGGGCGCACCTAGCATCGTTACTTGTCATGTCATGCATCGATATGCATTTGTTTAAATTGTATTCATTGTTTCTTCCCCCTCTTCTCTCCGGTAGACTACGAGACCGACGCTGCTGCTGCCCCGTTCGACTACGGAGTTGACGACCCCTCCTTCTTGCCAGCGCAATCAGGCAAGCCCCCCCCCTTGATCACCAGATATCGCCTATTCTACTCTATACTGCTTGCATTAGAGTAGTGTAGCATGTTACTGCTTTCCGTTGATCCTATTCTGATGCATAGCCTGACATTGTTGCTACACCTGTTGATACCTTACCTGCAATCCTAAATGCTTAGTATAGGATTCTAGTTTATCATCATTGGCCCTACATTCTTGTCAGTCTGCCTTGCTATACTATTGGGCCGTGATCACTCGGGAGGTGATCACGGGTATATACTATACATACATACATACTATACCGATGGTGACTAAAGTCGGGTCAGCTCGATGAGTACCCGCAAGTGATTCTGATGAGGGGGCTGAAAGGACAGGTGGCTCCATCCCGGTAGAGGTGGGCCTGGGTTCCCGACGGCCCCCAACTGTTACTTTGTGGCGGAGCGGCAGGGCAGGTTGAGACCACCTAGGAGATAGGTGGGCCTGGCCCTGTTCGGCGTTCGCGGATACTTAACACGCTTAACGAGATCTTGGTATTTGATCTGAGTCGGCTACGAGCCTATACGCACTAACCATCTACGCGGGAGTAGTTATGGGTATCCCGGCGTCGTGGTATCAGCCGAAGCCTTCTTGACGTCAGCGACTGAGTGGCGCGCGCCGGGTTGGACTGCGTTAACGCAACTTCCTTTGTAATGGAGGTTGCTAGGTCTGCTCACCGGCCGCGTACGCAACGTGCAGGTGTGCAATGGGCGATGGGCCCAGACCCCTGCGCGCATAGGATTTAGACCGGCGTGCTGACCTCTCTGTTGTGCCTAGGTGGGGCTGTGACGTGTTGATCTTCCGAGGCCGGGCATGACCCAGGAAAGTGTGTCCGGCCAAATGGGATCGAGCGTGTTGGGTTATGTGGTGCACCCCTGCAGGGAAGTTAATCTATTCGAATAGCCGTGATCTTCGGTAACAGGACGACTTGGAGTTGTACCTTGACCTTATGACAACTAGAACCGGATACTTAATAAAACACACCCTTCCAAGTTCCACAGACAACCCGGTGATCGCTTTCTACAGGGCGACGAGAGGAGGATCGCCGGGTAGGGTTATGCTATGCGATGCTACTTGGAGATGCTGCTTGGAGATGCTACTTGAAGATGCTACTTGGAGGACTTCAATCTACTCTCTCCTACATGCTGCAAGACGGAGGCTGCCAGAAGCGTAGTCTTCGACAGGATTAGCTATCCCCCTCTTATTCTGGCATTCCGCAGTTCAGTCCACTGATATGGCCTCCTTACACATATACCCATGGATATGTAGTGTAGTTCCTTGCTTGCGAGTACTTTGGATGAGTACTCACGGTTGCTTTCTCCCCCCTTTTTTCCCCTTTTCCTTTCTTTCTGGTTGTCGCAACCAGATGCTGGAGTTCAGGAGCCAGACGCCACCGTCGACGACGACCCCTACTACACCGGAGGTGCCCCTACTACGTGCAGCCTGCTGACGACGTCCAGGAGTAGTTAGGAGGATCCCAGGCAGGAGGCATGCGCCTCTTTCGATCTGTATCCCAGTTTGTGCTAGCCTTCTTAAGGCAAACTTGTTTAACTTATGTCTGTACTCAGATAGTGTTGCTTCCGCTGACTCGTCTATGATTGAGCACTTGTATTCGAGCCCTCGAGGCCCCTGGCTTGTATTCTGATGCTTGTATGACTTATTTATGTTTTAGAGTTGTGTTGTGATATCTTCCCGTGAGTCCCTGATCTTGATCGTACACATTTGCGTGCATGATTAGTGTACGATTAAATCGGGGGCGTCACAGGAGTTGACCATCATGTCGTCCATGCGAGAGGCGAAGCCGGCGTCGGTGAGGGCTACTATGCCTGCGGTTGCCAGCACCGTCTGGAAATTCTGCGCGGTGCGGGGCCGCAGGCCGGCCGGCGCCTTGGATGATTTGGCACAGCCGACTGCCGCTCACGGTCATCGCCTCCATAGGTGCTTGTGGCTTCTGGTCACCTGGTCTTGGATTGGAGTGAGCAGTGTTGCGCAGAGACTTGGGAGTAGATGGATTGGAGTGGTGGGGCGCCTTTATTATATGAGAGTCCAAACTCTGTTGCATTCACATCATGCTGGCTCTAGTCTGCTTCTCCAATTAATTTCCTCTGCATGTAATTGAGGATGCATCATTGACCGTTCAACGTCTTGGGAAGCGCTACCCTCTTCCTCCTTGGCATTCAAGAACCTATGGACCCGTCGACGACGAGGTGCCTATGGTGACTTCGTAAATTTCAAGATGATAGTGCCGTGCGTGTGTGCGTTCATAGGGGTGAGTGTATGCGCGTGTATATGAGCGCTTGTGTCTGTATTGTGTAAAAAAACGTAAATGCGTGTCAAAAAGAGACTAGTCAGTATACTCAATGTTGTGCACCTCGGAGAGGAAAACGATAGAACTAGTACGTATTTATTTACGGTGCAGATTCACTCATTTTGCTCCATATGTACTCCATCTCGGTGTAGTCTAGTCACTTGTTGAAATCTCTAGAAGGGCAAATACTCCTTTCTGGTTTACAGGGCTATACTAGCAAGTAGTTGTACGTACTAGTACAATAGTGGGCTCACATAGCAATTTTGTCTCATGCAAGAGCCTGGCTATATGCGTGCTCCAATGTTCGCAACTGCAACCTTCGGTTTGCGCTTGGCTCTTCGCCTCTTCGAGAAGACGAACAATGATGTTACTACTACTGCTTCTACAGTGTCGAATCCACTGCTGCATGTCCGTCCACCATGAGTGGGACGGATAGCTTATTATAGAAGTACTACTACTAAGCAAAAGCCTGTCCTTGTTTGCGAGCAACCGCGTGCATGGGCGAGGGAGAAGGCATGTAGTAAAATCAAGCTTCTCCTCGTTCTACGAGTTGACGCGACACATCATAGCACTGGCCCCACATGCTTGCCTCTAAACTTGGTTGAAAGACCCGTAGTGTACAATATATTTGCTGCAACCTCTAACATTTACCCACCACAAATTAAAATATATGTGGCCGTATGCATCGTTCTGATGCAGAGGCCGGGGAGTCCCCCCTTTTCGATTTTTTTAAAATATATATTCCTGTCTTGACCAGATGAGCGTGCAAACTACAATGACCAGGGTGACAGGTAGGGCCAGAAGACTATTTTAATTTAAAAAAAAACTTCGAGACGACCACATAGCATGGAGCCAACCCCAACGATTTTAAGCTTACAGGCACAGCACACGCTATCTAGACTACTCTACACATGAAACTGCCACACGAGCGTCCGGGCTACGCTTGGCTCTTCGCCTCTTCGGGAAGTCGAACAATGATGGTGTACTACTGCACTGGAGGAGTACTATAGTATGCTTCTGGCCATCTGGCACCGATTGAACTGCTGCATGTCCACCGCGTGCGGGAGGGAGAGCGTGTAGCGAAAGCTTCTCCTAGTCTTGCCAGCCACCACGCTCATGGGCGAGGGAGGGACGCTCCTGTCTTTGCATGTATGACAGGTGGGCCCGACAGGTGTGTGGCCAACCTGTCATACAGCCAAAGGCAGGTGCAGTCAAGTCCGCGAGGGAGAGGATAATCAAACTTCTCATTGATGTACGAGTTGACGCGACACATCAAAGCACTGCACTCAATATATTTCAATAATTTGCGTTTACCGATGCATTAACTACAACACATGCATGCATGCCATGACTCTTCTTTTGATAGTACTTGCATGTGTTGATTTAATGCACCTTGAAGGATGGTTGTGCACGAGGAGGGCGAGATTATGCAGACCGAACAGGAACAGGACCCGATGATGGAGCTCTCTAAGGTCTCGATGGAACTCACCGTGCTCCACTGCCCCTTGTGCCTCCGCCCCTTGACGCCTCCAGTGTATGAGGTTCGAATACACCTCGTCTGTTTGGCTGATTGAGCAAGGTGCAGGTTTCTTGATTGATGTGCTGTTGGATTGATTTCTGCAGTGCAAGGGAGGGCACCTGTCCTGCACGGACTGCCGCGTCGAGCGCCCCGGGAACCAGCGGTAGTGCCAGAAGTGCGAGCATGGCGGTGGCCTCGACGTGTGGAACATGGCGGTGGACTCCGTCCTTTCGTCGGTAAGGGTGGAGTGCCCGCACGAAGGCTATGGGCTCTACGTCACTTACCACAAGCTCGCCGATCACCAGAGCGTGTGTCCGCTCGCGCCCTGCAAATACCCCGTGCCCGTCTACGGCTACGAAGGCCCGCCGCCGGCGCTCTACCACCACATCAGCACTGCGCATCCCATGCCTGTGCACAAGATCTAGTACGACAAGGTGCTCCAGCTGCAAGTGCCACTGTTGGAGCCACGACTCTTGCTGTTCGCGGAGGAGGACCGCCGCACGTTTTTCTTGGTCGGCGGCGTGCTTGACATCGGCGCGCCTATCGCCATGTCGGTCGTCTGCATCAGAGCGGGGGCGTCCCCACTGCCGCACTACTTGGCCAAGCTGTGGGCGAACGGCCCGCCGGGGGAGCCCAAAGGCACGACCGACGCCGTCAAGGTGGAAATGGAGGTGACAAGCAGCAAGGATCCCGGCGACGTTGACGTGCTGGAGCTGACCTTCTTGACAGTTCCGCCCAAGCTGCTGGCTTGGGCTAAGCTTGTGTCCCTCCACATTCAGATTGACAGGCTCACGTCCTAAATGTTTCGACAGTGCCTTCTGTTTATCTTAGTAATATGCTAATATAGGGATTACCTTGGTCTACTTTAGCTGAAGAAATGGTGGGTTTTGGTGGCGCTGCAGCAATTACTTCGACATCAGATTAGTAATTTTCAACAGTCGAATGGATATTTTGTGTCTGTTGGATATAAAGTTCCTTTGGGTAAGAAGTACTACTTGTCATCAAAATGGATAAAAGGAGATGTATGTAGACGTATTTTAGTTCTAGACATGTCCCTTTTTATCCATTTTGATGACAAGCACTCCTTCCGTTCCACAATACATGCCTTCCATTTGTCAAAATATAGATGTATCTAGACATGTTTTAGTATATAGGTACATCCATGATAGAGCCAACCGGATGGTTGAGAACACTACAATTCGTAGCTACAGATGCGTGTGTGACTCCCAGATACAGAGGCCGGGGGTCATCATCCTCCTTTTCGAGAAAAAACAGAAGCATGTGTGAGAGGACGAGTGCGTGCGTGCACCTCTTCTCTTCCTGTATAACATACTACTAAACTCAGAGTACAATTTTTTGAGCTTGCGTCTCATCACATTACAAATTACTCCACGCTATATTGAATTGCAAACCTGTTCACACCGATCACAACCTAAACGGTTTCCCACTTAGGAGCGTATTAGTACCACGCTAGTATATTGAATTCCAAACCTGTTCACACCGATCACAACCTAAACGGTTTCCCACTTAGGAGCGTATTAGTACTCGGTTATAAATACTAGTATGCCAAGATGACTGCACATTCCTCCTCGACTCCTCATCCACAAAAACAAACAAGTCATTCAGCATCCTTCCCTTGCGTCTGCCATGGCCAGCGTGAGTTCTGGGTCGAGAGATTGGTACCAGGGAGAGGCGAGCATGGAAGCGGAAGCACAAGAGATGTCCTGCCTCGCTGCGAGAGCAGCTGACATGTCCGGCCACACGGACGTAGCAGCACAGAGTCCCACCGCGCCGCTGAAGCAGCACGGAGGTCCCGCCGCGCCGTCGATGCAGCAGACTGGTCCGGCCGCACCGCGGAAGGCACAGAGATGTCCCGCCGCGCCATGAATGCAGCAGGATGTCCCGCCGCACCGCGGCGGCCTGGGAAAATTTCTCGCCGGCAGGCGACGACTGTTATAGGCGGATGCATGCGATCGTCCATAGCCAGATGGATCAGATCTTCGGCTTGGCGAGGTTGCAGGACGATGTGAAAGCCTCGTTTGAACAGGCTACCTGCATCATCCGACAACTAAGGGAGGGCAATGAGAGGCTCCGGGCTGAGCGCGACCTGTTGAGGGAGAAGATCGTCCGAAGTGCAAACCAGCAGGAGGAGACCAGTGCCTTGTTGAAGAGGACCGGCGTCATCGTCAAGAAACTTATGGACGAGAATGACATGCTCCGCAACGAGCACCAAAGGCTGGTGAAGGAATCCGTGGATGTTCTCAAGCAGCGTCTTGAGGACACGAAAGAGCTCATCGCCGCTCGCCGCGGAGACTAGTTTCCATGGCCTGCAGCAACGCATCAAGAAAGTAGAGATCAGTGAGCCAGATCCTTGTCTTCCTTCTTCTTTTGTCCTTGTGTATTTCGGGCGTAGCCGCATGTGGCTTTTTTAATTATCTTTCTAATTATGTAAGACAATTAATCATCCTTATCTTTCTGTTGAAGATCAATGTTGCGAGGCTGGAATGAAGAAAACTCTTGCTGTGGCGACCCTGGCGTTGCTATTCTTCTAGTTGCTGCTAGGCTTCCTACAGTTTCCTGGTTTCTTTTGATGTAATAATCGGTTTAGGATGTCAATTGTGTCGTCGGTGAAATGTTGGGTTCTAGCGCGGTTGTTTGGCCATTGTTGGCCTCTTGGGATGTTGCAATTTCAATCTGGTACTTTTAGTCCTTCGTGTTAGGCTGGAGTTGTGCTGAATTTCTTGTGAATTGTGGTGATTTTCAGTAATGAAAACGGAAGGGGCAAGCCCTTCTTTGATAAAAAAATCGTCCTTATATATTCATCAGTCTTGCTATAAGTCGCAGTAGATGCTATATAGGTACGTCGGATCTTACATCAAAATCCGTGCTGTCAGATTTTCTTTTTTCTCTCTTAAATCTCAGTCGAGTGAGACATAGCCACGCCATTAAACAGAGGCTTGGGCGCCATTAATGGAGACCTTGGGAGAGAGGTGGACGGCAGATGGAGGTCAAAGGGCTCTCCTCCCGATAAGCACGCGCAGGGGTCTGATCGCACGCCTCTCGTACTCAAATAGCTACCCTGCATGGCGCCTCCTAGCTAATAAAAAATGGGGACGCGTGGTGGCACGTAAATGGTACTAGTAAGTAGAACGCCCACGGTTTCAATAATACTTGTGTTTCCGATTGTAACGTGACAGCACTTGTTCCAAAATGACTTTGTTGATTGTTAATGTGTGCGCCTTCGCAAATCGGACTACAAATTTACCACAGTATGTTGGTGCCATGTCATGGAACCAAGCCAAGTTTCATTATTTTCATGCGTGTTTTGGATTTACATGAATTAAAAAACTAAGTTTCTCAATGTTTCCAACCCAGCCACGACGCCCAGAATTTTGAATTTCATTCCCATTTCTTGCATGGAACCTAGAAATTTACCCGAGGACACACATGTGATTTTTCAACCAACTTTGGTGCACTGGAACATGTGCTTGTATTTCAAATTTGAATTATGCACACAAAGGTGACACGTTCCCTCCCAGAACCACGAGCCTTCTTGAGAGAAGCTCCGATTTGCAAGAAGCTTATACCAAAATTTGTTCCTATTCGGCCAATTTTTTTACCACGACATGATACTACCATGACATGACACCATGCCAAGTTTCATGATTTTAAAACCAAGTTTCTCAATGTTCTTGGCCGAGCCACGATGCCCAGATGTTTGAATCTTATTCTCATTTTTTGCATGGGAGTAGAAATTCACCCGAGGACACAAATGTGATTTTCAACCAACTTTGGTGCACAGGAGCACGTGCTTGTAGTTCAAATTTGAATCATGCACATTAAATGACCAAAAACTCAATTAATGTGTAAATAAGGCCAAACAAAGCCGGAATAATTCCAAAATTTAACAGGGCACTCATGTAGTTCTATGTTGCCTTTGTAAATAAACTCAAGGGGGACAACGTATATCGTTTCGCACTCAAAGGTGACACATTCCCTCTCAGAACCATGAGCCTTCTTGAGAGAAGCTTCGGTTTGCAAGAAGCTTATACCAAAATCTGTTCCTATTCGGCCATTTTTTTACCACGACATGGTAGTACCATGACATGACATCCATACCAAGTTTCATGATTTTCAGACGTGTTTTGGATTTACAAGAATTTTAAAACCAAGTTTCTCAATGTTCTCGGCCAAGCCACGATGCCCAGATGTTTTAATTTTATTCTCATTTCTTGCATGGGACCTAGAAATTCACCCGAGGACACAAATGTGATTTTTCAACCAACTTTGGTGCACGAGAGCATGTGCTTGTAGTTCAAATTTGACTTATGCACATTAAATGACCAGAAACTCAATTAATGTATAAAAAACAACAAACGAACCCGGAATAATTCCAAAATTTAACATGGCACTAATGTTGTTCTATGTTGCCTTTGTTAATAAAATCAAGGGCGGGGGCGGGGGGGGGGGGGGGGGGGCGTGGCATGTTCCCTCTTAGAACCACGAGCTTCCACAACATGTTAGTGCCATGACATGACACCATGCCAAGTTTCATTACATGAAATTAAAATCTAAGTTTCTCGATGTTCTCGGCAGAGTCATGATGCCCAGATGTTTGAATTTCATTCTCATTTCTTCCTTGGGACCTAGAAATTCAACCAAGGACACACATGTGATTTTTCAACCCACTTTGGTGCACCGGAGCATGTGCATGCAATTCATATTTAGATTATGCACATTAAAAGTCCAGAAACTCAATTATTGTATAAAAAGGCTAAATGAACCCGAAATAATTCCAAAATTTAGCAGGGCACTCATATAGTTCTATGTTGCCTCTGTAAATAAAATCAGGGGGAGGCAGCGTATATCGTTTCGCACACAAAGGTGACACGTTCCCTCTCGGAACCATGAGGCTTGTTGAGAGAATCTCCGGTTTTGCAAGAGGCTTATACCCAAACTTGTCCCAATTCAGCCAAAAATTATACGTATGAAAACAGGGTTTAGATTATCCTGAACATCTCGCTACCTAGACCAATAATGTACTATGATTTGAATTCAACATAAAATGGATACAGATATTTTAATTGGAGAGCATATGGTACATGTAGTTCATAGTGAATTATGATTACTGCTATATGCATGTCTTTTTGTTATCAAGATAATATTTAAATTATTGTATAACTTGACAACAATCGTATTCAAATAAGGAAAATTGATTCAAATTTAGTCCATATGGTAGACGACAATATATATGTTCACATGGTGGAGTAAAATGTTCATATATGATGGAAGATCAAAATGTATGACTACATCAATTATAAACCACAAGGTCACCTAATGATATATTCGAATTCAACATAACATGGATTCAAAAATTCAAATTCGAGATCATGGCATCTGTAATCATATAAAAAGGGACATTACTCTTTCTTTGGTGGGAATTGATTTGTTTTTTGTTGTTGTTGAGGGAAGTGCGAATCGATTTGGTACTGTGCAGGGTAATCATGTTCTCCCATTTTTTTACATTTTTCTTGTAGTTTTTTCAATGTCATCTATAGCAATATAGTAAAAGGGGACATGACTCTCTTTTGTCTTGTATGATTTTTTTTCACACGTTAAGTTTGTTCTGCCGAACAAGGAATCCGCACCTTGTTATCCCGAAATTTTCAAGCTCGAGTATCTTTTGTCTCACCTGCTTTGAAACTCCCGCTTCTTCAACCCGCGCCGCGCCTTGTTATCCCGAAATTTGGACGCACACGAGAACTCCCTCCTCATCCGAAATCGCTCTCGCAGCCCAGACACACGAAATCCCCCTTCCACCCCTCAGCCGGAAATGAAGCTCCACGTCGCGGTGTCAAAATTGGTGGGGGTACGCTGGTAACTTACCCTACATTTTGGACAAGCGCGTCCCTAAGCTTGGCTCCCCCTCCCCCTTCACCCCCTCCCCCCCCCTATTCGTACACTGAGGCCGCCAAAACCCGCGAAACCCCACACTCCTCCGTCGGCCTCCCGACCGCCGCCTAGTCAGAGACTCTTCCCCGACTACGTCGTCCACCGCAATAGCTCGCCGTCCCTCATCCACCGCACTGGATGAGGATCCGTTATCGATCTCGTCGTCCCGCTGGATTAGCCGCCCCATCCTCCACCTCCAAGGAGCTGCCCCGATGTTCGCCTTGTCTATCGCGCCACCTCAATCCCCACAGTGCTATCTTGACCTGCCCCACCGGAACCGCAGCACCCTCACCAATTCCTCCGATGAAGCCGAGGCCAACTCGGTGCCACCAAGGAGGTTCTGCACTCACCGCTGCATTTTATCTTTTATTCGATCTCACGGGGCTGCCGGTGCTCGATACCGAGCAGACATGGTGTCTCCATCAATGATGCCGTCGCCGGCCACATCATCCACGACGTCTCTCCCACATGTCGTTGCTTCCTCAGCGGCGACTTCCACAACGGAACTAGCTGCAGCTGCTCCGGCTCTTGCTCGCGCTGCGGCTCTGTTCTTGCTGTCGGTCGCACTGCTGCACTGCTCCTACTTTCATTCGTGCAGATGCTCTACTCTTGCGCTCGCTTGCGCTGCTGCTGCTGCTGCTGCACGACCTCCGGCAGCTACAGGAGTTGCTGCTTTAGCACTCGCTCGCGGTGCTACTGCACGACTTGCTCTCTGCTAGTGTGTTCCCTGCTCGAGCGTCTGCTGATTTAGATCACTGCTTCTCTGCTACTAGTGCTCGAACACCCAAAACATCTATTGCAATGCTCTGTTACTAGTTCAATCAGTTTCGACACTAAAATTCAGTTTCGACTGTGAAGTTCATTTTCTTCAGTTAAGTTCAGAGTGAACAGTACTTACATCATCTGTCAGAGCAGCCATGGCGCGGCTGATGCGTTTTACATCTAGCACTTTTTGGTGATGTATTTTACATCATCTATTGCAGATGATATTAGGGTCCCACTTCAGATTAAAGTTGTTTGTCTTGTCATGCTTCAGCCTCGTCGCCGTACACCTTAGCGGAGCTGCTCCAACGATGGAACCGTCCATCACAGCGGAGCAGTACCCTCGGCGCCGTGTCCAGAGGCCTCGGATCTTCTTCCCCGCCTCCGACAGTCACACCAGCATCATCACCATCCTCCACGTCCAACCCAATGATGCTGAGGTCCACAAGGCTATGCCAAAGAGGTTGTACACTCGTCGCATCACTTTGTTTCTCCATTCCTCTGTTCTTCCAATTCAGAAATTCTCGATGGCCCCAGAGAGCCAAAGAGGGGGTTTGGAAATAGTTTTCAACCAGCAATTGACGCGCCTCGGTATAACCTCACTAGCTGCGTCATTGCCCCAAGCGCAAAGATCTGTTCTTCCAATTCATGTGAGCCAAACACCCAGGTTGACTGAAATCCTATGTTTCCAAATGCTCTGTTTTGCACGTGCATTCCTATCCTATTCCTATGTTTTTCCTGTCCCTGCATTTATAGAATCCTCCAATTCTAAGGAGCCCTTACAGATTTACTTCATTTTCAGATTGGCGTCAAAGAAAACTCTGTGTGTTATGTCCTGCTCCTGCCGTGCCATCATCCACCCCACCTGAGGTGCACCATTGACAGAAGCGTTCACTGCAGCAGAGATCCCCCCTGCAGACTTTCTTTCGCCGCCTCAGATCTTCTTCCCCGTCGCCGGCAGCCACGCCAACTGCATTACCATCATCGACTGAGCAGATGAATCCGAGGACTAGACAGTTCCGGAAGAGAGGTCGCAGTCTTTCGTGTTTGCTTACGTTATACATCGGTTATTATTACCTGCTACTTTATCGTTCAATCTTGAGTTTTGAATTGCCCATGGGTCTCATATCGAGCCAGCAACGAATAGTATCTGTCTACTATCTGGTTCATTTGGGGTCTTCTATGTGGTTCATGTTGGGTGGGCAATAAACAATAGATGATCTATTGTCTATCTTTTTAAACTGAAGCTATAATCTACCTGCTATCATTAGTTTTGGATCCATCCACTCGTTTGCTACCATCAGTCTTGATTTTTGCATGCACCCCTTAGGCCTTACAAAATCTAACTATTTCTTTTATTATGCATGTCAGATATTGTACACAATCGTACTGAACATGTAGAGAAAAAGAGAAGACCGTTGCGTGCGAATATAATGTCATGCATACGCTGCTCCATGGTGGGCGAAGTGCCCCCCCCCCCTCTCCTGCATTTCCAGATTGTATTCCAGAGGAACATAACTGTTCAGATGGAGATTCAGAAGGAGCCGACCATGCCTGTTTACCACCTGAGGTGTTTGCACTAACCTGGCATGCTGATGTTGGTCATATCATGCATATGGCGCCTTGCATTGCTTACATTATACATCTTAAATGTCATCAGCTTAGTTTAGATTTGCTTTGTGTGAATGCCACCTGTTTGGTTTCTATATCATACTCCCACCATTCCTAAATATTTGTCTTTTTAGAGATTTCAACAAGTGACTATGTACGAAACAAAATGAGTGAATCTACACTCTAAAATATGTCTATATACATCTGTATGTGGTAGTCCATTTGAAATCTCTAAAAAGACAAATATTTAGGAACGGAGGGAGTATATGGGAATTATGCAATGCCATCTTCTTTAGCCAGGCATCATATACGTGAATCATGCAATGCATCCTGTTTAGCCAGTCATCGTATATGTGAATTGTATCGTGCCATATTTTTTTCCATAATGTGTTCCATTTGTCAACAATGTTTATACATTCATCTACTCTTCCTGTGCATCAGCCATTTGAGTCGGTCATGGGAAAATCTGGAGTGAAAACAAGGTCTTCTGAGCAGTCAGTGCTACCTGTCGATGCGGATTTCTTGCTGGTTACAGATAGCTCCTCAGAGGAGGATTCAGAGAGAGATGACCAGTCGTATTCCCCCCCGAGGTGCATGCTCTAACTTGGCAGGGTTATATTGCTCATATCATGCATATGGTGTCTTGCATTGCCATGCCATCTGCTTAGATTAGACATGCTTTGTGTGAATGCCTCCTGTTTGCTTTCTATATTAGATATGTGAATTATGCAATGCCATTTTTTTCAGCCAGTTATCATATATGTGAATTATGCACCGCCATGGAGCTAGGCATCATATATGTGAATTATCTCATGCCATGTTTTTTTCATTACGTATTCCATTTGTCGACAATCTGTGTATATTGAACTACTCTTCATGTGTATCAGCCATTTGAGCCGGTTATGGAAAAATCTGGAGTGAAAACAAGGTCTTCAAAGCAGGCAATGGTACCTGTTGAAGCATATATCTCGATGGTTACAGGGAGCTCCTCAGAGGAGGATTCAGAGACAGATAACCAGTCCTATATCCCACCTAAGGTGTATGCTCTAAGTTGCAATGTTTATATTTCTCATATGATGCATATGGTGTCTTGCATTGCTTAGTTTTGACATCATATGCACAATATTGAATTCTATCTGCTTAGTTTAGAGATCATACATGCGAGTGCTAGCTGCTTAGTATATGAATCAATTATGTCAATTATATCATGCCATCCTATATACTTAGACAACATGTATGTGAATTATTTCATCCCAACCTATTTTAGAAAGACATCATATAGTTTTGTCATGTCATCCTGTTTAGGTACACATCATATGTTGAATTATGCCATTATATCCTGTTAAGTTATCCATCATATATCTGAAACTGTGTCATGCTATCCTGTTTAGTTAGGCATCATATATGTGAAATTGTGTCATGCTGTCTTGTTTGATTAGACAACATATATGTGAATTAACACATCTGTCTATCATACAATGTATGTATGTTCAATTTCTTTTCTTGTTTATCAGCCACTTGAATTGGAGGGGATGATGGCAGTATCTAAGGGAGCAAAAACCCGTTCTTCACAAAAGAGAGTGCTACCCGTCGATGCAGATAGAACCATGGTTGTACTGGCCCACAAACTAGCCCCACCACACATAATCGAGACTCTTCCAGATTGCACACTTACACCGTTGGGCAGAGAACCAGCTACAACCCATCTAATCGCAACCCCAGCGGATAGTAACCCACTTATAGTTGACAAAGCACCATGTCCACCACAGAGTACCCCCACACGAGCAGTTTGCAAAGCTACTGCAGTGCCCAAAGCACGAAGACCACCACACCTAACCCAAACTCCACATTTAAAGCAGAAGAGCAACTGTTCTCAGGTCAGATTCCGTAGCTATGGTCCATACTCCTTTGCTGTTGCATCACTGTATTTACTCATACCAACTACTTTCGAATTTGAAGGATCCAATTGAAACTCCAATGGCGCAACAGGTATGTTTTAAACCTATTTCTTTAACTGGATTGCTGTTCTAACTTCTTGCTCTATGTTGATTTCAGTTTAAGTTGTATAAATAGTTATGTTCTCATGTGATGCACATTACAAGTGTTGCCAATGGTGTGTAGTTTCTCACACTTATATTCTGTCTATGCTGATGTGTCTTAAAAATATATGAGTTGAACTGTGTCTCTATCTTGATTAGGGAACATAAAATAGAATGATATGGACAATACAGTGACCATAGTACATAGATATATGTTTGTTTCATGCTGTAATCCTGTCCACCTTACTACTGGACCGATTTACCAAAATGAGTTTGGTATACTACAAGCTAAACCTGTGATGTGTCTGCTTGTTTCTCTTGTAGTATGCAAACAGAATATTGGAGAAGAGCACCCCACTATGCAATGGTAGAGAAAGTAATGCAGATAAGGTTCAAGATAGTGAGACAACCCTGTTGGTCTCCAAGAAAGGTGATAAAAACGATCTTGTAGACAGTGAGAAAACCCCACAGTCCTGCGTTGATGTAGTGTTCGAGTTACTGGCCAGTACCGCTGGCACAAGCTCTTCGAACTCACTGCCTGGATCACTTCGGCTTCTTCAGTCTCAGCTACAAGCTGAAAGGCATCAGTCATCTGTGCTGCGGCAAGAAGCCGAAGGACTGAGGAAGTCCCTGCAGAATTCAGATGCGTACTTTCTTGTGCAATAGCAAGCGCTGGAGGATTTAAGCGCCAAACAAGAGAAAGTTAATAAGCTTGCTAAGCATCTTGCCAGCATTATGGGTACCCAGGATATTGTTTCTTGAACTCTTCTGAAGTGGTTTTAGTTCTGGACTTGTTTTGCTGCGGCGTTTATATGTTGTTGTGTTCCCTATATTTGCACTGGTGGTGAACTTTGATGCCGAGTGGATGTAATATGTGTAATAGCCGTGATAGCCTAGCATAAGTTGCTTGCTTATTTATTTCCTTGTTGTCTTGTTTATTTGTTTGCTTGTAGTCAGTGCAGTTCTTTTTCCGCGGTTTGCTAGTGGCTACAATAACCTATTTATTAAAACTAGGCCACAATAACCATGTGCTAATATTTACTGTAGTGACACTGGGCCTCCTACGGGCTGTAGAAACAGTGGGCCTTCTACGGGCCGTAGAAACAGTAGGCCTTCTACGAGCCGTAGAAACATTGGGCCTTCCACGGGCCGTAGAAACAATGGGCCTTCTATGGGCCGTATCATCAATGGGCCTTATACGGGCCATATGATCGATTGGCCAAACATGGGCCAATAACAGGCCGCATTATGGCCGTAAACGGGCTAGAGTTGGAATCGTCCGTTCATGGGCCGACCATAATGGGCCATCGTTAATAGGCTGTATTTGATGACGCTATGAAAACGACCCAATGTATTAACGGACCACAAACGGGCCGACTGTAACCACGGGCTGAATTTGTCCCACAAGCAAAAAATTACAGTAACGGGCCGTAAGTAAACGAATGCTCGAAATGATCCCAAGAATAAATGGGCTCTGAGAAGGCTGAAAGATAACATGGGTTGGAAACAGCCCAACTGAATAACCGGCCATTAATGGGTATAAAGTGATACACTGTTCATTACGGGCCAGTTTCACCAAGGTCCTTTAATGGGTCTAAAGTGATACACTGTTCATTGCGAGCCAGTTTCACCACGGGCCGTTAATAGGCCAAGAGTTACATAGGGCCTCATATGGGCCGAAAGACGTCATGGGCCAGAAGTGAAAACAGGCTGGAATCATATTGGATGGCCCAGATGACGCTACTGGGCCTAATTCGGGTAGGGCATAACGGGCTGTAAATGGGCTATATGCGAACAGGCCGTTAATAGGCTTTCCATGGGCCGGCCCATCACCTTTTGACCAAGTCAAACGGGCCAGCCTTTTCACAAGAATGGGCCTCTGTTGGGCCATGCCACGTGTCGATGTATCATAGGCGCCTTCTGTCCAATGAGTTGATGACATCTGTCCCAACAATGAGCCGACACGTGTTTCCTCCAGCCAATGACAATTTTACACGTGGAAAATCCCCATTGGTCGGGGTTGTTAACGGGTTATCGGATCCAAAACCTGACCCGATAGCTTAACGACGTTCCATTACAGTGGATGCCACGTGTCGGTCACCCTTGACGAAAGCACTTCTGTGACGCGCGATTTATCGTCATGGAAGTGGACAGTTCCGTGATGATAATTTTGGTAATGTCATGGAACACTTCTACGATAGCACATGTATGATATCTTGATTCTGTCATAAATTTGTCATGGATGTACATGCATGAGAAAAAACGCGACCTACTGTGACAAACACGTATCATCACGGAAGTGTATTTTTTTTGTAGTGTGTGTGCATGTTGGATGGTCAGATTCTAGTCTACTAGCTAGCTAGTAAGCTTGTTTTGCTACCGGATGGTTGAATGTCATCTCAGTTTGTACCTCATCTAGCTCACCACCTCAAATTGCCACTGTTTGGTTAGTTCTTCCAAGGGAGTCCTGGATTAAGGGGTATCCGGATAGCCGGACTATATACTTTGGCCGGACTGTTGGACTATGAAGATACAAGACTCAAGACTTCGTCCCGTGTCCGAATGGGACTCTCCTTTGCGTGGAAGACAAGCTTGGCAATCCGGATGTTAGATCTCCTTCTTTGTAACCGACTCTGTGTAACCCTAGCCCCCTCCGGTGTCTATATAAACCGGAGGGTTTAGTCCGTAGGACAGGAACAATCATAATCATCATAGGCTAGCTCCTAGGGTTTAGCCTCTACGATCTCGTGGTAGATCAACTCTTGTAATACTCATGTCATCAAGATAAATAAAGCAGGAAGTAGGGTTTTACCTCCATCGAGAGGGCCCGAACCTGGGTAAAACATCATGTCCCCTGCCTCCTATTACCATTAGCCCTAGACGCATAGATCGGGACCCCCTACCCGAGATCTGCCGGTTTCGATACTGACATTGGTGCTTTCATTGAGAGTTTCTCTGTGTCATTGCTACAAGGCTCGATGGCTCCTTCAATCATCAACAATAACGCAGTCCAGGGTGAGACTTTTCTCCCCGGACAGATCTTCGTGTTCAGTGGCTTCGCACTACGGGCCAATTCTCTTGGCCATCTGGAGCAGATCGACAGCTACGCCCCTGTCCATCAGGTCAGGTTCGGAAACTTGAACTACACGGCCTATATCGGTGGAGACTTGATCTTCGATGGATTCGTGTCTACTCCAGGAGCGCCGAACAGTCACGACGAGCACGACCTAGACCTGCTATCCGACAATACTCGGGATATCGCACCTGCAATTGCTCCGGACCTAAATCCGGGGCAGATCGCGTCGTCCGAGGATGGGTGGATGGACCCCGCCCCGGAGGCCGCATACTCATCGGCGGTAGAGCCGAACATGGACTCCATCCCTAAGGAAGTCTGTGTCACTGGACCCCCGGACTTGCATCCGGCTGTAGGTTCCAGACCACGCGCCCCCGAGCCCGCCGAATCTGGTTGGGCTCCGGTAATGGAGTTCATCGTCGTGGATATCTTCCAGCACTCGCCCTTTGGCGACATGCTGAATTCATTAAAGTCTCTCTCTTTATCAGGAGATTCTTGGCCGAACTATGTCCGGCTCGAGTGGGAAGTAGGATACGAGGAAATTCGTTGCCCACCCACCACCCACTTCATTGCCACTGTCGATGATTTAACCGACGTGCTCGACTTCGACTCTGAAGACATCGATGGTGTGGACGATGATGCAGGAGAAGAACAGGAACCACCACCCACGGGGCGCTGGACGACCACCTCCTCGTATGATATATATATGGTGGACACTCCCAAAGAAACCAATGGCGATGAGGCAATGGAGGATAACCCCTCAAGGAAGAAATCAAAGCATGGGCGTCATTGGCGCCGCTCCAAGCCCCGCCACAGCAATACCGACACAGGAGACGAAAACAATCCGGATGGTGCCGAAGATGAATACAATCCCCATCAGCCTGCCTTCGAGCAGGCCGAACAGGAAGACGGGTAGCTTAGCCCAGACGACCAGGCGATGGACGGATACTTAGAGGAGGACAACTATATGCCCCCCCTTCGAAGACGAGGTGAGCCTCGGCAACGATGAATTCGGCATGCCTGAGGATCCCGTAGAGCAGGAGCGCTTTAAGCACATGCTTATGGCCACTGCAAGAAGCCTGAAAAAGAAGCAGCAGCAGCTCCAAGCTGATCAAGATCGGCTCACAGATAGATGGACCGAGGTCCTGGCTACCGAGGTGTCGGTGGGAAATGACACCTATGGGATTACTGGAATCCCTTCTACGGTTGCGGGGCGCGGGGATCGTGAGAAGAGCGGGACTAGTAGACAACACAAAGAGGATTAACCCAGGTTCGGGCCGCAAAGATGCGTAAAACCCTACGATCCTCATTTGGTGGATGTATTTAGTGTTCTTGAGCTCTTAAACTAGCTCTAAGTCCTGCGAGGTTCGAAAGAGCCGAATCCTTCTCACGTGCGCCATGGGCCTCCTTTTATAGGCGAAAGGGGTTGCCACAGTGGCACACAGGAGGTGGAAAGTGCTACAGCGTTGCAAGCTTATCGCTGGTATTATAGGACAAAGTGCATTTAATGCGAGGCTTAGCTGTCCCTTCACTTTATCGGGGACGGGGGCGAGGCCCATCCTGTCCATCGCTGGTCCTCCTTGCTTCGACACGCGCCCTGGCGAACGATGCATGTGGTGGCATGTAGGCAGGCAGGCAGCTAAGGTGGCGCGGTGGTGGAGCCTCCACGAAGGGCTGCACGTTGCCACGCAGGTGCCTGCACAGCTAGTTGGGTCGGCAGCTGCATGCGAACGGTGGTGAAGACTTGCCTGGCGAGGGCTTAGCAGTGGCCCCACTGGCGTGCTTGGAGAGGGCCTCGCCGGGTCGCCTGGCAAGGGTCTTGCCGATTGGCCCGGCAAGGGTCTTGCCGTGGCGTGCAGGCGTCCCCGGCAAGGATCTTGCCGGGGGTCTTGTGGGTTTCTTTGGTGAGGATGGTTGCCTTCCTATCCTCATCTGATCTTGACTATTCTTTGTCTTCACAAAGATCTGCATGCCACCACGGAGGTGCCTCCCGAGCCCGGTCCCAACGTGTTTATTTAGCATTGGTGGTCTCAAAGGTGGCTTGCTCGGCTGGTGCGGGCGAGCTGCCCCGGCAAGGGTTTTGCCGGGGCCGCTGAGGTCGCCCCGACAAGGGTCCTTGCCAGGGAAATCTGCTTCGTCCATCTGATCTTTGTGGCCTTGGTCCTAGTCATTGCTTTGTCTGTCTTGTGTCTTCGGCTTCTCTCCGGCTTCCCTTCCTTGCCCTGTTATGCGTGGCCGTGGCGGGAGGCCTTGACTGCCCCTGCACAAGTAAAGGGGTCAAAAGCAGAGCCCCTACTTTTGTACACCGACAGGAGCCCCCGGGTCTGGGCCACACATAAGAGTAGCACGTTTTTGGGCCACGCCCAGAAAGGTGCGTGGGTAGTTGGGGCGGATTGTTACCACAGCAACTGTTTCGTCTGCTGCGCTTCCCCACGACCCGTGTTGAATGCGCGACGTGGGGGTCGTGCGTGCGCGCATGACGGAAGCATGCTGGCATCACCTTGTGGTGGACAGTAAAGAGGCGGCTTGCGTGTCTCTTTGAGACCGCAGGGACGCCTCCCATTTACTATCTTTGCTTGGGAACCGTCACTCCACGCGTACCACTTCGCTCGCCCCCTGCGCCACGTTCGCTGCATGCATAATGCAGAGCGGATGATAGGCGCGCGGGATGTGGGAAGTCGCGCTTGCGCGGGTTAATTCCCACGCGCCTTCAATGGAGCGGGGAGGGCGGTTGACGGCCCCACTTGCTGTCACTTCAAGAAGCCGGATTGGCCGAGAGGGGGCGGCCGAGCCTCGCCCCCGCCCCTTTATAAAGAGGGGAGTGGGAGGACCGGGGCCTCTCAACCCTTCGCCATCTGCCTCTCCCCATTCTTGCTTCCTTTCTTCTTCTGCCATGGCGAGGGGGCGTGGCGATGCTACGTCTCGAGCTTGCGTTGGTTTTCCTCGAAGAGGAGAGGGTGATGCAGCGATAGTAGCGTAAGTATTTCCCTCAGTTTTTGAGAACCAAGGTATCAATCCAGTAGGAGGCTCCTCAAAAGTCCCACGCACCTACACAAACAAACTGAGAACTCGCCACCAACGCAATAAAGGGGTTGTCAATCCCTTCACGGCCACTTGCGAAAGTTAGATCTAATAAAGATAGTAAGATAAGATACATATATTTTTGGTATTTTATAATATAGATGCAAAAAGTAAAGATGCAAATAAAAGTAGATTGAAAGCAAATATGATAAGAGATAGACCCGGGGGCCAAAGGTTTCACTAGAGGCTTCTCTCAAGATAGCATAAGTATTACGGTGGGTGAACAAATTACTGTCGAGCAATTGATAGAAAAGCGCATAGTTATGAGATTATCTAGGCATGATCATGTATATAGGCATCACGTCCATAACAAGTAGACCGACTCCTGCCTGCATCTACTACTATTACTCCACACATCGACTGACTCCTGCCTGCATCTAGAGTATTAAGTTCATAAGAACAGAGTAACACATTAAGCAAGATGACATGATGTAGAGGGATAAACTCAAGCAATATGATATAAACCCCATCTTGTTATCCTCGATGGCAACAATACAATACATGCCTTGCAACCCTTTCTGTCACTGGATAAGGACACCGCAAGATTGAACCCAAAGCTAAGCAGTTCTCCCATGGCAAGAAAGATCAATCTAGTAGGCCAAACCAAACTGATAATTCAAAGAGACTTGCAAAGATAACTCAATCATACATAAAAGAATTCAGAGAAGATTCAAATATTATTCATAGATAAACTTGATCATAAACCCACAATTCATCGGATCTCGACAAACACACCGCAAAAAGAGTTTACATCAAATAGATCTCCACAAGAGAGGGGGAGAACATTGTATTGAGATCCAAAAAGAGAGAAGAAGCCATCTAGCTAATAACAATGGACCCGTAGGTCTGTGGTAAACTACTCACAACTCATCGGAGGGGCAAGGATGTTGATGTAGAAGCCCTCCATGGTTGATTCCCCCTCCGACAGAGTGCCGGCGAAGGCTCCAAGATGGAATCTCGCGGATACAGAATGTTACGGCGGTGGAAATTGTGTTTCATGGTGCTCCTGGATGTTTTCGGGGTACGTATGTATATATAGGAGGAAGAGTACACCGATGGCCGCCCGAGGGGCCCACGAGACAGGGGGCGTGCCCTACAGGGGGGGGGGCCTCCTATCTCGTGGCTGCCTCGGCTGCTTCTTGACTTGCACTCCAAGTCCTCTGGATCACGTTCGTTCCAAAAATCACGCTCCCGAAGGTTTCTTTCCGTTTGGACTCCGTTTGATATTCTTTTCTTCGAAATACTGAAATAGGCAAAAAAACAGCAATATGGGCTGGGCCTCCGGTTAGTAGGTTAGTCCCAAAAATGATATAGATGTGTAAAATAAAGCCCATAAACATCCAAAAGGGGTAATATAATAGCATGGAACAATCAAAAGTTATAGATACGTTGGAGACGTATCAGGCGACGCTTCATCGGTGGCGGCGAGGGTTTCGGCCAGACAGCACATCGCTCCTCCCCAAGAGCTCATAGTGGCGGAGCCAGCCGCTAGAGGAAGGGGGAGGGGGCGAGGTCGAGGCCATCATGGTGCTCGAGGGAGAGGAGGACGGGGTGGCAGATCAGCCTCGCCTCCGCCAGCATCTCCTCTTCCGATGGAGGGCCACGCCGGGGACAACCCCTGCGAATTCTTCGTCAGGCTGCGCCATCCACCGTGCCGTCGCCTTTGCCTCCCGACTCCATTCACGCGGGAGATGGAGCTGGATCCGCTGCAGGCGTTGCGGCTGCACATGAGGGGTTGCGGGAACAGTGGCACATGGGCCAACGTCGAGTTCCCCGCCCCTAACATCATGTATCTTCACCGAGGGTGGAAGACCTTTGCTCGCCTCCATAGCTTGACGGATGGGCTCACTCTCCATTTCAAACTAATGGAGGATGGCCTCCTCTCCGTCAAGATCTTTGGGCACTTTGGGACTCGCGTAAGGTGCTGCGTGGAGAGCTCTTCTGACGATGAAGATTCCTCCTCGAGCGAGAGTGGCGAGGAGGACAACGACAGTGACGACGAGGCCTGCGGGGGGCGGGATGACGGGTCCGACTAGGTGTCGGGCGCCGCTCCGAGCGGCACCGGTGACCCCATCATCCGTGTCACCGGCTCCTTGAATTTCTCAGGGTCGTATCCTTGGGCGGCTGGCGTTGGGAGGCTGCGGAAGAGGAAGAGGGCGGGCGGCAAGGCCGTCAAGTTGGAGTATGCGGGCACCGATCCCTTCGTCGCATATTGACGTCCTGCCGTGTCGTCTTCAAGCTCTGCCTCCGGCGCTGCCATCGCCATCCAGCCCTTGGACGGCCACCGAGATGTTCCCTTGGTGTCTTTTGCCACTCGTAGCTCGCCTAGGCGCCCCTTTTGCCCTTCTGCTTTCTTGTTCCATTTCCTGAGGAAAGGGACAAGAAAGGGATTACGGGCATCTTATGTTTTTTAGTCTTCTAAGCCTTTGGGCCTTTGTTAACTTTAGAACTTGTAATCCCCCTACTCATGTTTCTGATTTCGTATGAACTGTACCTGTAAGGGATGTTTTTTAATGAAAAAGGGATGTTTGCCGGGTTTTTCGTTCGCAGGTGGAACCCACGACAAGGAGCAAATCCTCATTACCCTTAAGATAAACGTTTTTTCGCCCGGCAACAGGCCTTGCTGTCCCTCCACTTTGCTCGACCTTTCTCACGCCCTTGGCGGAGGTAGGGATGAGGTGGGTTAGGCTCCTCGTTTCATTTCCTTGCTGCCGCGGATACGACCAAACTCGGTCCCAGGAGACGAGTCCTAGGGTCTGGAATGGGGGAGCACGGTAGCCTAAGGATAAAACAAGGTTTCACATACCTGAGTCCATAACAAAATGCATGATAGGGGATAGAGAACTTATCTGGATTTGCAGCCCCCAGCAACCTTGGCTTGCCGCGGATGGATCTTTGCTTTCGTAGCCACGGCAACTTTGGCTTGCCGGGGCTCGGATGCTGGTCCGTCCCATTTTCTCCAAAATAGATCGGTGAGGATATTTATGTGTCCTGCAAACCAAAGAAGACAGAGAAGAACAGATAGACGCGCACTCGACCTCTAAGCTAGGGGTTAGCCGCTGCTAAGCACTATCAACCCTAACCAAGGAAGAGACTCGACCTTGTTTATTTATGCTCAGGGTCTGTGCCTGGCTTTGTACAAAGGGTTACATGCCTTGCCGGCAAGGCTTGTACAAAAGGGTGGCTTGCCGGGAGGCCCGACGGCCGTGCCTTATGGGTAAAACTTGCAGAGATGCTCGATGTTCCAGGAGTTGCTTACTGGAATGGCATCTTCGGTCTCCAGCTGGACTGCGCCGGGCCTGGTGACTCGTGTTACCCGATAAGGGCCTTCCCACTTTGGCGTCAACTTGTTGGAATTCTTGGCCGACTGAACGTGCCGAAGAAATAGGTTGCCTACCTCAAAGCTCCGGGCACGAACCTTGCGGCTATGATAATGACGCAAGGCTTGCTGGTAGCATGCTGCTCTCACAGCCGCTCGGAGACAATCTTCCTCAAGGAGCACTCGAGGTGACCCGTATATGAGTTCTGTAAACCAGGGCAAAGGGTGTCTGGCCGGTGGCTCGATTTGGCGTCGTTCTGATCGACCAAAGAACCACCGGCAACTCATCAATCCAGCACCTTCCGCTCTTGTGCAGCCTATCAAAAGTCTTCATTCTTAAGCCTCACAGGAGTTCAGCATTTGCTCTCTCCGCTTGGCCATTGCTCCGTGGATGTGCCACGGAAGCAAAACAGACCCTGCTGCCGAGATCTTCAATGTATTGCATGAAGGCATGGCTTGTGAACAGTGTGCCGTTGTCGGTGATGATCCTGTTGGGAACCCCGAAACGGCACACTAGTCCCTTGAAGAACTTGATGGCTGACTGCGCTGTCACCTTCCTCACTGCTTCCATCTCTGGCCACTTTGTGAACTTGTCAATTGCGATGTACAAGTACTCAAAGCCCCCGACAACACGGGGGAAACGGCCCAATATGTCGAGCCCCCAGACCGAGAAGGGCCAGGAGAGAGGGATAGTTTGAAGGGCTTGAGCTGGTTGATGGAGCTTCTTCAAATGGAACTGGCACGCTTCACACTTGGTTACTAGTGCCGTCGCATCCTGGAGGGCGGTGGGCCAGAAGAAACCTTGCCGGAAAGCCTTGTCGGCAAGGGCCCTCGACCCTATGTGGGAGCCACATATGCCTCCATGTATCTCTGCCAACAGCTTTAGTCCTTCCTCCCAGGAGATGCACATCAATTTCACCCCATTTGGTCTTCTTCTGTACAATATGTTATCAACGAATTGGTGTAGAGCAGACCGGCGGGCTAGTCTTTCTGCCTCTTCCTGCTCCTCAGAAAGCTCTCTTTTTTGAAGGAATCAGACGGTGTGCTGCGCCCATGCCAGAGCCGGTGGCTCGACGACAAGGACCAAAGGCATCTCTTCTGCCACGGGAGCGGCCGCCTCCACGGCCATGACCTGAGGTCCTGCCGGAGTCGGTTGCCCTACGGCAGGATTGGCATCCATGGCAACATCTTCGCCGGCGGCTCCGGGGAGCTCGGTGGGGAAGTACTTGCCGGAGCCTAGCTTCCTCCGCTTGTTCTGCCCAGTCGACGGCTCAACGGATGGTTGGGTCAACTGAAGCACAAAAGTACCTGGTTCCACAGGTAGCTTGAGGGAAGCGCGCTTTGACAGGTAGTCGACGATGTCGTTCTCCACCCGAGGGACATCCTCCTCTTGTATACGGTCAAAGCGCTCCTCCAGTTTCCTCACCTCATCTATGTAAGCTTCCATCAACGGGCTTTGATAATCTTTGTTGATCTACCAGACGACGAGTTGTGAGTCGCCCCTGATGATGAGCTTTTTAACTTCGAGGTCTGCCACGATCCTGAGACCAGCAAGCAAACCCTCGTACTCGGCGGTGTTGTTGGTTGACATCTCCCGGGGGAAGTGCATCTGGATGACATACTTGAGGTGCTCTCTGGTGGGTGCGACAAGCAGCACACCAGCGCCGGCGCCTTGCAGCGAGAAGGCACCATCAAAGTACATGATCTAGTTACGGCTTGTTTCCTTGCCGAGGAGAGTGGTCTCCTATACCTCTTCGTCGGGCGTTGAGGTCCATTCTACAACAAACTCCGCAAAGATTATGCTCTGAATCGTCGAGGTACTTTCGAACTTCAAACCGAAACTCGACAGCTCCAGGGCCCATTCCACGATCCTCCCCGTTGCATCTGGGTTATGTAGTATCCGTTGCAATGGGAGGCGGGTGACCACCGTGATCTCATGCCCTTAGAAGTAATGGCGTAGCTTCCTCGAAGCCATTAGGAGGCCGAAGAGCAGCTTTTGAACACCTGAGTACCTCGACCTAGCCCCCTGCAAGAGGGAGCTAACGAAGTAAACTAGGTGATGTACCATTTTGTTCTTCTGTGCCTCTTCACCCGGTCGTGTGAGTCCTGTCGCGCTGGCGGCGGTCTTGCCGGGACCGAGCCTTGCCGGGGACTCAGTCTTGCCGGGACTGAGCCCTGCCGGGGAGGGTTCCGTCCCACCAAGCGTTTGTTGGAAATATGCCCTAGAGGCAATAATAAAATGGTTATTATTATATTTCTTTGTTCATGATAATTGTCTATTGTTCATGCTATAATTGTATTATCCGAAAATCATAATACATGTGTGAATACATAGACCACAACAAGTCGCTAGTGAGCCTCTAGTTGACTAGCTCGTTGATCAACGGATAGTCATGGTTTCCTGACTATGGACATTGGATGTCATTGATAACGGGGTCACATCATTAGGAGAATGATGTGATGGACAAGACCCAATCCTAAGCATAGAACAAAGATCGTGTAATTCATTTCGCTAGAGCTTTTCCGAATGTCAAGTATCATTTCCTTAGACCATGAGATTGTGCAACTCCCGAATACCGTAGGAGTGCTTTGGGTGTGCCAAACGTCACAACGTAACTGGGTGACTATAAAGGTGAACTACGGGTATCTTCGAAAGTGTCTGTTGGGTTGGCACGAACCGAGACTGGGATTTGTCACTCCGTATGACGGAGAGGTATCTCTGGGCCCACTCGGTAATGCATCATCATAATGAGCTCAATGTGACCAAGTGTCTGGTCATGGTATCATGCATTACGGTACGAGTAAAGTGACTTACCGGTAACGAGATTGAATGAGGTATTGGGATACCGACGATCGAGTCTCGGGAAAGTAACGTATCGATTGACAAAGGGAATTGTATACGAGATTGATTGAATCCTCGACATCATGGTTCATCCGATGAGATCATCGAGGAGCATGTGGGAGCCAACATGGGTATCCAGATCCCGTTGTTGGTTATTGACCGGAGAGGCGTCTCGGTCATGTCTGCATGTCTCCCGAACGCGCAGGGTCTACACACGTAAGGTTGGGTGACGCTAGGGTTGTAGAGATATGAGTATGTAGTAACCCGAAAGTTGTTCTTAGTCCCGGATGAGATCTCATACGTCACAAGGAGTTCCGGAATGGTCCGGAGGTGAACAATTATATATAGGAAGTGCAATTTCGGCCATCGGGAAAGTTTCGAGGGTCACCGGTATTGTACCAGGACCACCGGAAGGGTCCCGGGGGTCCACCGGGTGGGGCCACCTATCCCGGAGGGCCCCGTGGGCTGAAGTGGGGAGGGTAACCAGCCCTTGGTGGGCTGGTGCGCCCCCCCTTGGGCCCCTCCTGCACCTAGGGTTGGAAACCCTAGGGTGGGGGAGGGGGCGCCTCCACTTGCCTTGGGGGGGCAAGCCACCCCCTTGGCCGCCGCCCCCCCTTGGAGATCCCATCTCCTAGGGACGGTGCCCCCCCAGGGGGCCTATATAAAGGAGGGGGGAGGGAGGGCAGCCGCACCCAAGTCCCTGGTGCCTCCCTCTCCCCATGCACCACCTCTCCCTCTCGCAGAAGCTTGGCAAAGCCCTGCCGTGATCGCTGCTGCATCCAACACCACGCCGTCGTGCTGCTGGATCTTCATCAATCTCTCCTTCCCCCTTGCTGGATCAAGAAGGAGGAGACGTCTTCCCAACTGTATGTGTGTTGAACGCGGAGGTGCTGTCCGTTCGACGCTAGGATCTCCGGTGATTTGGATCACGACGAGTACGACTCCCTCAACCCCGTTCTCTTGAACGCTTCCGCACGCGATCTACAAGGGTATGTAGATGCACTCCCCTCTCTCGTTGCTAGATGACTCCATAGATTGATCTTGGTGAATGTAGGAAATTTTTTATTTTATGCAACGTTCCCCAACAGTGGCATCATGAGCTAGGTCTATGCGTAGTTACTATGCACGAGTAGAACACAAAGCAGTTGTGGGTGTAGATGTTGCCAATTTTCTTGCCACTACTAGTCTTATCTTGCTTCGACGGCATCTTGGGATCAAGCGGCCCGGACCGACCTTACACGTACGCTTACGTGAGACAGGTTCCACCGACTGACATGCACTAGTTTCATAAGGTGGCTAGCGGGTGTCTGTCTCTCCCACTTAAGTTGGAGCGGATTCGATGAAAAGGGTCCTTATGAAGGGTAATAGAAATTGGCATATTAGGTTGTGGTTTTACGAAGGTAAGAAAGGTTCTTGCTAGAAACCTATAGAAGCCACGTAAAAACATGCAGCAACAATTAGAGGACGTCTAACTTGTTTTTGCAGCAAGTGCTTTGTGATGTGATATGGCCAAAGGATGTGATGAATGATATATGTGATGTATGAGATGATCATGTTCTTGTAATAGGAATCACGACTTGCATGTCGATGAGTATGACAACCGGCAGGAGCCATAGGAGTTGTCTTTATTTTTGTATGACCTGCGTGTCATTGAAGAACGCTATGTAAATTACTTTACTTTATTGCTAAACGCGTTAGCCATAGAAGTAGAAGTAGTCGTTGGTGTGACAACTTCATGAAGACACGATGATGGAGATCATGATGATGGAGATCATGGTGTCATGCTAGTGACAAAGATGATCATGGTGCCCCAAAGATGGAGATCAAAGGAGCAATATGATATTGGCCATATCATGTCACTATGTGATTGCATGTGATGTTTATCATGTTTTACATCTTATTTGCTTAGAACAATGGTAGCTTAAATAAGATGATCCCTCGAAATAATTTCAAGAAAAGTGTTGCCCCTAACTGTGCACCATTGTGAAGGTTCGTTATTTCGAAGCACCACGTGATGATCGGGTGTGATAGATCCTAACGTTCGAATACAACGGTTGTAAGCCAAATTTACACACGCAATACACTTAGGTTGACTTGACGAGCCTAGCATGCACAGACATGGCCTCGGAACACGGAAGACCGTAAGGTCGAGCATGAGTCGTATAGAAGATACGATCAACATGAAGATGTTCACCGATGTTAACTAGTCCGTCTCATGTGATGATCGGACACGGCCTAGTTGACTCGGATCATGTTTCACTTAGATGACTAGAGGGATGTCTGTCTAAGTGGGAGTTCATTGAATAATTTGATTAGATGAACTTAATTATCATGAACTTAGTCTAAAACCTTTGCAAAATGTCTTGTAGATCAAATGCCCAACGCTCATGTCCACCTCAACATCAACGCGTTCCTAGAGAAAACCAAGCTGAAAGATGATGGCAGCAACTATATGGACTGGGTTCAGAACCTGAGGATCATCCTCATAGCTGCCAAGAAAGATTATGTCCTAGAAGCGCCGCTAGGTGAAGCACCAATCCCAGAGAACCAAGACATTATGAATGCTTGGCAGTCTTGTGCTGATGATTACTCCCTCGTTCAGTGCGGCATGCTTTACAGCTTAGAACCGGGGCTCCAAAAGCGTTTTGAGCAACACAGAGCATATGAGATGTTCGAAGAGCTGAAAATGGTTTTCCAAGCTCATGCCCGGGTCAAGAGATATGAAGTCTCCGACAAGTTCTTCAGCTGTAAGATGGAGGAAAATAGTTCTGCTAGTGAGCACATACTCAAGATGTCTGGGTTGCACAACCGCTTGACTCAGCTGGGAGTTAATCTCCCGGATGACGCGATCATTGACAGAATCCTTCAGTCGCTTCCATCGAGCTACAAGAGCTTTGTGATGAACTTCAATATGCAGGGGATGGAAAAGACCATTCCTGAGGTATATTCAATGCTGAAATCAGCGGAGGTAGAGATCAAAAAGGAACATCAAGTGTTGATGGTGAATAAAACCACTAAGTTCAAGAAAGGCAAGGGTAAGAAGAACTTCAAGAAGGACGGCAAGGGAGTTGCCGCGCCCGGTAAGCCAGTTGCCGGGAAGAAGTCAAACAATGGACCCAAGCCTGAGACTGAGTGCTTTTATTGCAAGGGAAGTGGTCACTGGAAGCGGAACTGCCCCAAATACTTAGCGGACAAGAAGGCCAGCAAAACCAAAGGTATATGTGATATACATGTAATTGATGTGTACCTTACCAGTGCTCGTAGTAGCTCCTGGGTATTTGATACCGGTGCGGTTGCTCATATTTGTAACTCAAAGTAGGAGCTGCAGAATAAGCGGAGACTGGAGAAGGACGATGTGACGATGCGCGTCGGGAATGGTTCCAAGGTTGATGTGATCGCCGTCGGCACGCTACCTCTACATTTACCTACGGGATTAATTTTAAACATCAATAATTGTTATTTAGTACCAGCTTTGAGCATGAACATTGTATCAGGATCTTGTTTAATTCGAGATGGCTACTCATTTAAATCCGAGAATAATGGTTGTTCTATTTATATGAGAGATATGTTTTATGGTCATGCCCCGCTGGTGAATGGTTTATTCTTAATGAATCTCGAGCGTAATGTTACACATATTCATAGTGTGAACACCAAAAGATGTAAAGTTGATAACGATAGTCCCACATACTTGTGGCACTGCCGCCTTGGTCACATTGGGGTCAAGTGCATGAAGAAGCTCCATGCTGATGGACTTTTAGAGTCTCTAGATTATGAATCGTTTGACACATGCGAACCATGCCTCATGGGAAAAATGACCAAGACTCTGTTCTCCGGAACAATGGAGCGAGCAACCAACTTATTGGAAATCATACATACTGATGTGTGCGGTCCAATGAGCATTGAGGCTCGCGGAGGATATCGTTATGTTCTCAATCTCACTGATGACTTGAGTAGATATGGGTATGTCTACTTGATGAAACACAAGTCTGAGACCTTTGAAAAGTTCAAGGAATTTCAGAATGAGGTAGAGAATCAACGTGACCGAATGATAAAGTTCTTACGATCAGATCGTGGGGGAGAATATTTAAGTCACGAATTTGGTACGCACTTAAGGAAATGTGGAATCGTTTCACAACTCACGCCGCCTGGAACACCTCAGCATATTGGTGTGTCCGAACGTCGTAATCGCACTCTATTGGATATGGTGCGATCTATGATGTCACTTACTGATTTACCGCTATCATTTTGGGGATACGCTCTAGAGACAGCCACATTCACTTTAAATTGGGCACCATCTAAATACGTTGAGACGACACCGTATGAATTATGGTTTGGGAAGAAACCTAAGTTGTCGTTTCTAAAAGTTTCGGGATGCGATGCTTATGTCAAGAAACTTCAACCTGAGAAGCTCGAACCCAAGTCGGAAAAATGCGTCTTCATAGGATACCCTAAGGAAACCATTGGGTACACCTTCTACTTAAGATCCGAGGGCAAGATTTTTGTTTCCAAGAACGGGTCCTTTCTGGAGAAAGAGTTTCTCTCGAAAGAATTAAGTGGGAGGAAAGTAGAGCTTGATGAAGTACTACCTCTTGAAATGGTAAGTAGCACAACTCAGGAAGATGTTCCTGTGGTGCCTGCACCGACAAGAGAGGAGGTTAATGATGATGATCAAGATACTTCGGATCAAGCTCCTACTGAACTTTGAAGGTCCACAAGGACACGTTCCGCACCAGAGTGGTACGGCAACCCTGTCTTCGAAATCATGTTGTTAGACAACGGTGAACCTTCGAACTATGAAGAAGCGATGGAGGGCCCAGATTCCAACAAATGGCTTGAAGCCATGCAATCCGAGATAGGATCCATGTATGAAAACAAAGTGTGGACTTTGACAGACTTGCCCGATGATCGGCGAGCGATAGAAAACAAATGGATCTTTAAGAAGAAGATGGACGCGGATGGTAATGTTACCATCTATAAAGTTCAACTTGTCTCTAAGGGTTATCGACAAGTTCAAGGGATTGACTACGATGAGACATTCTTTCCCGTAGCAAAGCTGAAGTCTGTCCGAATCATGTTAGCAATTGCCGCATACTATGATAATGAGATATGGCAAATAGACGTCAAAACGGCATTCCTTATCGGTCACCTTAAGGAAGAACTGTATATGATGCAGCCGGAAGGTTTTGTCGACCCTAAGAATGCATACAAGGTATGCAAGCTCCAACGCTCCATCTATGGGCTGGTGTAAGCATCTCGGAGTTGGAACATTCGCTTTAATGAGATGATCAAAGCATTTGGGTTTATGCAGACTTATGGAGAAGCCTGCGTTTACAAGAAAGTGAGTGGGAGCTCTGTAGCATTTCTCATATTATATGTGGATGACATACTTTTGATGGGAAATGATATAGAACTTTTGGACAGCATTAAGGCCTACTTGAATAAGTGTTTTTCAATGAAGGACCTTGGAGAAGCTACTTACATATTAGGCATCAAAATCTATAGAGATAGATCAAGACACCTCATAGGTCTTTCACAAAGCACATACCTTGATAAGATATTAAAGAAGTTCAATATGGATCAGTCCAAGAAGGGGTTCTTGCCTGTGTTGCAAGGTGTGAAATTGAGCTCGGCTCAATGCCCGACCACGGCAGAAGATAGAGAAAAGATGAGTGTCGCCCCCTATGCCTCAGCCATAGGGTCTATCATGTATGCCATGACTGTGACACTCAAAAAATTTTGATTTGTTTTTTTTTAATTTTCTTTTATTTATTTGAAGGAGGCTATTTCAAACCTTTCTATAAGGACCTCCTTCTCAAAAAAAATTTCTCTTATGTCAAGATTTTATTTTTGGGTCATCCTCAACCTTGATGTTTGATATTGAAGGCTCTTCATTGGTGTTGACTCATCATAATTTATTTTTGAAAGTTTTTCATTTAAAAAGAAATCCTTAGGGTTTTGGATATATTCCTTTTTTTCCAACCACCCTCTTTCACCATGTCTCATATTAAAAATTTTCCTCCAAAACACCTCCCTCCACTTTGGGTCAAGTCAAGTAGCCAATCCTAGCAAGTTCAACCCATTTTGGATTTTTATTCCATTTATTTTATCTCCAAAACTATTTATGTCTTTATTTTTGGACCTAGGTGATTTACAAAGGAAGTATCTGATTTCCTTTGAGTTTTGATATCAAACCAACTCCTCTGACTAGTCCTTAGCACCCCCAACCTAGATCAATCAAGATCCACTCTTCCACAGTTCAAAATTTTCAAATTTTGCTCACTGCAAGTTTGGACCAGATTCATCATTTTTGGTGAAATTCATATTTTTCCTTTTCCAAAAATCAAGCAGCCCCCAGGTGCATTGAGAGGCCACCTGTCAGGACCCCGACTCAATGCCACATCGATCTAGCATGTAACACCTCATATCACTTTGCAGCCTCACGCACGGTATTCCCACGGGTGTCGCTTTACCTTTGCCCGGGACCATTTGCGCCTTATGGCACATGTATATGATAGTGTCGCTAGCATCCATATGACAAGGAGCCCGGGCTGACATGGCTAGTCATAAACCCAAAGTGGCACAAACTTACATGGACAGGCATCCATGACCCAGCATCGAACGTGTCGGTCATCAGCGAGTAAATCCAGGCTGTAGCACTGGGCTAGCAGGCCTCCGGTGAACCAGGCTGTAGCGGGCTAACAGGACTCCGGTATTCATCGCGTGACATTTCCCCGAAGGGACAGACACAGGAACGAAGAAGGACACATGCCGGCCAGCCTAAGTGTTCTGGAGCAGTAGCAAGCTACCATAGCTCAGTGGAAGCACTAGGAGACATTTCCCGGTAGGAAAAGCTACTAAGGATAAACAACTAGATAGTCAGATCCCACACATACCAAGCATTTCAATAACATACACACAATATGCTCGATATGTGCAAATACAACATGGCATCACAACATGACTCTACAACTCAAGTATTTTATTCAATAGGATCCAAGGAGCGAGATATTACAAACATAGGTCTTCTGACCCAACATTCAGAGCATACAAGTCAAAGCACATGCGGAAGCTTAACATGTCTGAGTACAGACATCTACAAATGAAAAAGGCTGAGAAGCCTGGCTATCTACTAGATCCTGCCGAGGGCACAAGATCGTAGCTGAGGTAACAAGCTAAACGTCGAAGTCCACGTGGAACTACTAACGAGACCGAAATCTCTCTGCAAAAACATAAAATAGGCAAATGTGAGTACAAATGTACCCAGCAAGACTTACATCAGAACTAACTACATATACATCATTATCAACAAAGGGGATGGTGGGGTTTAACTGCAGCAAGCCATCTTTGACTCGGTGGCTATCCTGAACTACTACTGCAAGTAACTCTTTTGAGGTGGCGCACACGAGTCCACATATTCACCATATCAATACACCACTATGGATCCGCTCCCGTCTCCCTACGAGAACGCCATCCATAGCACTCATGCTTATCTTGCTTATTTTAGAGTATCCACTTCCACTTGTCTATGAACTGTTATAGGCAACCCAGAAGTCCTTTACTGCGGACACGGCTATTCGAAGAGATGATGTTAACCCTGCAGGGGTGTACTTCTTCACACATGCTCTCGCCACTTACCGCCATGTACACGTCATGTATTTCGGCAACCTTCAAGCGGAAGCCTGGCGAGGGTGTCGGCCACGGCCTACCTAAACACTCAAGTCTCTAGTCCAGGTTTATCGCCTATTCAGGTTCCATCCGCTGGGAGACCGGCCGAGGTTTCCACATACGGCCCCGAAAGATGTGAGCAGGGTTCCCGAGACACCAAACGGGCACCCGGTACACCATGCCACAGTGTATCTACCGCATCATAGCCCATGCCTAGGGTCAGCGCTATGCACGGCCTCCAACACATATCCTACAAACACCAGAAACTAGTTGCAACTCCTGGACAGAGAACAAGGGTGGTTAAGAAGCCGAGAGAGTCAATTAAGGATCCCAATGTGTGGTAGTAACTGTTCATGGATCACAAACACAGAACTCAGTTCCTGAGGACGGTTTCAATGAGACAACCCACCATGTACTCCTACATGGCCTCTCACCGCTACCTTTACCAAATCGTGTTCACACACTTTGCTCACACACACAGTAGGACATGTTCACACACCTCTGATTCATCCTCGATGAATCAGACCTGACTCAACTCTAAGCAGTAGTAGGCATGACAAACAAGCATGAATGAGTAAGCACAACAGGGCTCAAACAACCCCTACTCAAGCTAGTGGGTTTCATTCATTTACTATGGAATGCCAGGTCATGCAAAGGATAAAGGGGTTCAGCTACCGCAACAAGTAACGGATGAATCATTGTTGTCCTAATGCAGTAAAAGAGAGCAGGAGCGAGAGAGTGGGATTGTATCGGAATGAACAAAGGGGTTTTGTTTGCCTGGCACTTCCGAAGATAATATAGCTCTTCATCAGTGTCATCGATCTCATCGTCGAAACCACGTCTATCAAGAGGGGACAAATACCAGCAACAGAGAAGAAACACAATAAATGCAATGCACAATATGAGGCATGATGATGACATGGAAAAATGAGTGTGTTGGGCTAATGCAACTACAACCAGATGGGATTGAGCTATTTGGAACCAAAGATTCAAAGTTGAAACACATCTGGTTGTAGTTGCATTAGCCCAACACACTCATTTTTCCATGTCATGATCATGCATCATATTGTGCATTGCATTGATTGTGTTTCTTCTCTGTTGCCGGTATATGTCCCCTCTCGATAGGCGTGGTTTCGACGATGAGATCGATGACACTGATGAAGACCTATATTATCTTCGGAAGTGCCAGGCAACCAAAACCCCCTTGTTCATTCCGATACAATCCCACTCTCTCGCTCCTGCTCTCTTTTACTGCATTAGGACAACAACGATTCATCTGTTACTTGTTATGGTAGCTGAACCCCTTTATCCTTTGCATGAATTGTCATTCCACAGTAAATAGATGAAACCCACTAGCATGAGTAGGAGTTGTTTGAGCCCTGTTGTGCCTACTCATTCATGCTTGTTTGTCATGCCTGCTACTGCTTAGAGTTGAGTCAGGTCTGATTCATCGAGGATGAATCAGAGGTGTGTGAACATGTCCTACTGTGTGTGTGAGCAAAGTGTGTGAACACGATTTGGTAAAGGTAGCGGTGAGAGGCCATGTAGGAGTACATGGTGGGTTGTCTCATTGAAACCGTCCTCAGGAACTGAGTTTTGTGTTTGTGATCCATGAACAGTTACTACCACACATTGGGATCCTTAATTGACTCTCTCGGCTTCTTAACCACCCTTGTTCTCTGTCCAGGAGTTGCAACTAGTTTCTTGTGTTTGTAGGATATGTGTTGGAGGCCGTGCGTAGCGCTGACCCTAGGGGTGGGCTATGATGCGGTAGATACACTGTGGCATGGTGTACCAGGAGCCCGTTTGGTGTCTCGGGAACCCTGCTCACATCTTTCGGGCCGTATGTGGAAACCTCGGCCGGTCTCCCAGCGGATGGAACCTGAATAGGCGATAAACCTGGACTAGAGACTTGAGTGTTTAGGTAGGCCGTGGCCGACACCCTTGCCAGGCTTCCGCTTGAAGGTTGCCGAGATACATGACGTGTACATGGCGGTAAGTGGCAAGAGTGTGTGTGAAGAAGTACACCCCTGCAGGCTTAACATCATTTATTCGAATAGCCGTGTCCGCGGTAAAGGACTTCTGGGTTGCCCATAACAGTTCATAGACAAGTGGAAGTGGATACTCTAAAATATGCAAGATAAGCATGAGTGCTATGGATGGCGTTCTCGTAGGGAGACAGGAGCGGATCCATAGTGGTGTATTGATATGGTGAATACGTGGACTCGTGTGCGCCACCTCAAAAGAGTTACTTGCAGTAGTAGTTCAGGATAGCCACTGAGTCAAAGCTGGCTTGCTGCAGTTAAACCCAACCATCCCCTTTGTTGATAATGATGCATATGTAGTTAGTTCTGATGTAAGTCTTGCTGGGTACATTTGTACTCACGTTTGCCTATTTTATGTTTTTGCAGAGAGACTTCGGTCTCGTTAGTAGTTCCGCGTGGACTTTGACGTTTAGCTTGTTACCTCAGCTACGATCTTGTGCCCTCAGCAGGATCTAGTAGATAGCCAGGCTTCTCAGCCTTTTTCATCCGTAGATGTCTGTACTCAGACATGTTAAGCTTCCGCATGTGCTTTGACTTGTATGCTCTGAATGTTGGGTCACGAGACCTATGTTTGTATTATCTCGCTCCTTGGAGCCTATTGAATAAAATACTTGAGTTGTAGATTCATGTTGCGATGCCATGTTGTATTTGCACATATCGAGCATATTGTGTGCATGTTATTGAAATGCTTGGTATGTGTGGGATCTGACTATCTAGTTGTTTATCCTTAGTAGCCTTTCCTACCGGGAAATGTCTCCTAGTGCTTCCATTGAGCCATGGTAGCTTGCTACTGCTCCGGAACACTTAGGCTGGCCGGCATGTGTCCTTCTTCGTTCCTGTGTCTGTCCCTTCGGGGAAATGTCACGCGATGAATACCGGAGTCCTGCTAGCCCGCTACAGCCCGGTTCACCGGAGTCCTGCTAGCCTAGTGCTACAGCCTGGATTTACTCGCTGATGACCGACACGTTCGATGCTGGGTCATGGATGCCTGTCCCTGTAAGTTTGTGCCACTTTGGGTTTATGACTAGCCATGTCAGCCCGGGCTCCTTGTCATATGGATGCTAGCGACACTATCATATATGTGTGCCAAAAGGCGCAAACGGTCCCGGGCAAAGGTAAAGTGACACTCGTGGGAATACCGTGCATGAGACCGCAAAGTGATATGAGGTGTTACATGCTAGATCGATGTGGAATTGAGTCGGGGTCCTGACACCACCTCACCAAAGATCAGCTCCAGATAAATTTCCCACATGCCAAAATCATTTCATCGAGCACCTGGCCTACACTGTTGCTGTACATGTTCAGAGTTCAGTGTTTCAGTCCGACCGTCAGTGTCGTTTTCTTCAGAGACACGGTGTCGATCTCACCAGTGCCCACTCTGGCGCCATGCACACTGCTCCCCCTTCATATCCAAAGTGCCGCATGTTCTCTTGGACGGGCGCAGGTGTCAGTGGCGGCGTGCCTCGCCGACGCCGGCAACTTCTGCGGTGGCAGAGCCACCCGTGGCGGCTAGCGGGAGCCAACACCAGCTTTCGGTGCCGTCCAGCACCGCCCAAGCCACCTGAGGCCTCCGCGTGGCCGTCTGCTCCCCTGCGCGCACCGCAGCACCATCGCCGTGGCCTGGCAAGCACAGAGCACGCTCTCTGCCACCGACGGGCCCGCGAAGAGCCGTTCCATCGAAACCGCGGAGCAAGTCTAATCCAACCAAGGTTATCGTTTTTGTGGAACCAGTGGATCATCATGTTGATGCCTAGCCACCTTAATCACCTGACCACCCACTGCCTCGTCGTAATCATCGCTGACGCTATCCCGTTCACGACCACTACCTCGGATCACCTATGAAAAGGAGCCCCGAGCTTCCTTTCAACCCCGCACCACACTCCCACCTCACTAGAGCCCCGCCTAGCCTCTAGAAGGACCCCGAGGAGGTCTCCTTCCCCAACTCCGGCCGCCCCGATCCGCCTTAGGCTCCGGCTCGATCCACTCAGGTGAGGCCACCCCCGCCTCCCAAACCGCGTCAGCAGCCCTCTAGTGCACCCAGTACTCTAACCCGAGCTCCAATCCAACCTTTGCAGCCCTCCCCGACGAGATACACCAACGCCCGAACCACCGTCCGTCAGAGTTGAGGCCGCCGTCGACCAACTCCACCACCAACAGGTGCGGAAGGACCCAAGGAACCCGTAGGTACCATCCACTCCTCCTAACTCGCCATGGATCACCGCCGGCGACCACCGCAGCCTTCGGGCGCCGGTGACTCTATTTGAAAATTCAAACCTGACGGGTGGGACCCCACGTCAGCTTTTTCCCTTTTTACCGAACCGTTTTCTGAAAATGCCTTTGGGCAGAATACGTTTTCCCTTAGAGTTGGCAGGTTTTTAATCGAATCGTTTTCTGTTTTTATAAGCTAGCCCCTTGAAACTTTCTGTTTCATTACAGATAAGTCCCTAGGCTAAAACTCTAATAACTTTTAAACAGAAAATGATTTTTGATTGATTCTTCTTCTGTCAACCTTATTTTTCTGTCTAGTTTTTTATCATATTTATTTGAAAAATATTTGGAACACTTTTTGTGCACACACGGTATTTACGTTAGTATGTATTTTCTTTATACCGTAGATACTGGAGGAGGTGACGGAACCGCGAACTTCACCGAGCTAGACTCCGACTACTCCGAACCAGCAAGCATGTTTGAACCTTTTATATGATGAGTGTTTTGCATGTTTGCATTGAGTAGTTAGTTCATGGCATGTTTATATGTGTAGCAATAAGTGTTATATCGCATGCAAAGCTGATGCAAGTGAGCTTCGAAACTCCATATGTTATTTGATGTGAGTTTACATGATCATGTGGTGACATGAGAGGTGGTAAGATGGCAGTGTTGAAGCATGCCAGTCTTACGCCAAACCATTTAACTCCAGTGTTAACGTGGATCAAGTCACGTTATCATCCATTCCTTTTTGTGCTACCACATGTTTTCTGCAAAGGATATGGTTTAGTAAGTTGCAATCCGCTTTCCTCGTACACACCAGATAGAGAGGCCGTGATGAGGGTTCCATGGCCCTGGATTAAAGCCAGTCATCCGGTCAGAGGGCATCGGTGTTTCCGGTTGGGACCGAGAGGGGGGCACCCCTTAGAGCGCGCGTATATAAATTTGATCCCATGCTATTCGAGGTTGTAGCCTCCCCATCTCAAAGTTTTTCTTGAACGTTGCCTAGGGTGATTCCTGGCATCATGAGGTGGAAATGGGTGTGTACTGGTTAGATGTGTTTCTATTGAAATACTGTAAACGGAACTAGTCCTTCGTGACTACTGAAATCCGTTGGCTGTGGTTAAATAGTACAAACTCTGCAGAGTCAAAATCATTCAAGTAACCGTATCTTGGTCAAGGACTGTGTTCAACTTATCTATGTCAGTCCCAGTGTCAGTCTCAGTGACAAATATCCGGTGAACAAACATGAGTGTTAAGTCAGGCTAAATGATTACTCCTGTGGATGGACTAACCCGTTTATTATTATGTACTTAGTATTTCCTGTGAGTGATTTATCTTCACAAATTTATTGAATATGAACAATGAAATATAAGCCCTTTTTGTGATGTCGCTCAGACGCCGGACTGTGGCACTCTTGTTATTTACTTTCAATATAAGCCCTTTACGTGATGTCGCTCAGACGTCCGACTGTGGCATCACTGTTATTTATTTTCATTATAAGCCCTTTCCGAGATGTCGCGTAGACGTTCGACTGTGGCATCACTGTTATTTAATTTCATTATAAGCCCTTTACGTGATGTCGCGTAGACGTCCGACTGTGGCATCACCGTTATTTATTTTCATTATAAGCCCTTTTCGAGATGTCGCGTAGATGTGATAGCCTGGCTTATTAGGGATGATATACTACTCATATTAATAAGGAATTCCTTCTTTTCTGGAAGACCATTCGGATAGAACTCCAAAGTTAAGCATGCTCAGCTTGGAGTAGTTTCAAGATGGGTGACTGACCGGGAAGTTGCTCCTGGGTGTGCACAAGTGAGGACAAAGTGTGCAGAAAAGACTAGTATTGATCTGTGGGGCCAGTCTAGATCCTGGCAGGAGTAACGACCACCGGCGGGTGTGTCCGGGGCGTTACAAGTTGGTATCAGAGCCGACCCTCACTACTAGAAAAATCGCTACTAATGGCGCACCTAATTTGGCCATTAATGGCGCATCACCGGTGCGCCATTACTAGCACGCCCTTAGTAATTTTTACTAATGGCGCACCAGTGGTGCGCCATTAGTATCTGGTATACTAATGTTACACCACTGGTGCGCCATTAGTATAGGCCACGGTGCGCCATTAGTATGCCTCCCAGGGGCCAGGTGCTTTGGATACTAATGGCGCACCACAACTAGATGCGCCATTAGTAACCGTGGCATACTAATGGCGCACTTTCCTGTGATGCGCCATTAGTGATGCACCATTTTGAATCTAGATCTGGATCGTGATTTTTTGCCCATTTTTTGCTCGTTTTTTTTTGCTTGTTTTTTGGCACGACAATATTCTCAAATTTTGTTCCTGTTTTTGGATCTTGTTGCCATGGTCTTTTGCCGGAGAGGAGTTCGCCGGAGAGGAGGAGGAGGAGGAGGTCGCTGGAGAGGGGGGAGGAGGAGCTCACTGGAGAGGAGGGAGG
>NC_057813.1:658546056-658546393 GCF_018294505.1 Triticum aestivum | reverse complement strand
GTGATGCGCCATTTTGAATCTAGATCTGGATCGTGATTTTTTGCCCATTTTTTGCTCGTTTTTTTTGCTTGTTTTTTGGCACGACAATATTCTCAAATTTTGTTCCTGTTTTTGGATCTTGTTGCCATGGTCTTTTGCCGGAGAGGAGTTCGCCGGAGAGGAGGAGGAGGAGGTCGCTGGAGAGGAGGAAGGAGAAACCACGAGGGGATGGGAGGAGCTCACCGGAGAGGAGGGAGGAGGAGCTCACCGGAGAGGAGGGAGGAGGAGCTCACCGGAGAGGAGGGAGAAGAAACCATGAGGGGAGGGGAGGGGAGGGGAGGAGGGAGGAGGGAGGAGG
>NC_057813.1:658544731-658545781 GCF_018294505.1 Triticum aestivum | reverse complement strand
GAGAGAAGGGAAGATGAAATGAAGAGAGGAGGAGAGGACCAGCCATATATACGGCATACTAATGGCGCACCGCGGGCAGGTGCGCCATTAGTAATTTTCTTTATTTTTTGATTTATTTTGAATTTTGAAGGCGGGAAGATACTAATGGCGCACCACGGGCAGGTGCGCCATTAGTAATTTTTTTTATTTTTTTGATTTATTTTGAATTTTGAAGGCGGGAAGATACTAATGGCGCACCATGGTCAGGTGCGCCATTAGTATTTTTTTTTTTTTGACTTATTTTGAATTTTGAAGGAGGGAAGATACTAATGGCGCACCATGGGCAGGTGCGCCATTAGTAAGTTTGAATTTTTTTGATTTTTTTGCCTCTCTAGATCTTAAAAGCCCCGTATCTTTTTTTCTGTTAGGTTTTTGAGGATTTTGAAAATGTTTAACGGGGTTCCCCCGGTTAAATTTGGATGTAACTTTTCGAGTAGATGATTTTTCATATAAAAAACTTTTTCATCCGAGTTAGTATGCAAAAGTTATGCCCATTTTTACAAATTCTCGCGAGATTTTGCAAATGAAGTCAAAATTCATATTTGCAAATTTTCCCAACAACTAGGCCACATATCACATGGGAAACTTATTTTCTTTTATTTTTTTGACATTTTTATCATTTTCTTTTATTTATTTTTAAAACTGAAAAGTCGATCCACAGGGGGGGTGCATTCGGTGGAAGTGGTGGCCAAGGTTACTAATGGCGCACCGTGCCACGGTGCGCCATTAGTATGCCTCCCAGGGGCCAGGTGCTTTGGATACTAATGGCGCACCACAACTGGATGCGCCATTAGTAACCGCGGCATACTAATGGCGCACTTTCCTGTGATGCGCCATTAGTGATGCGCCATTTTGAATCTAGATCTGGATCATGATTTTTTGCCCATTTTTTGCTCGTTTTTTTGCTTGTTTTTTGGCACGACAATATTCTCAAATTTTGTTCCTGTTTTTGGATCTTGTTGCCATGGTCTTTTGCCGGAGAGGAGTTCGCCGGAGAGGAGGAGGAGGAGG
>NC_057813.1:658543437-658544101 GCF_018294505.1 Triticum aestivum | reverse complement strand
GGAGAGGAGAAGTATGGTGGAGGAGAGAAGGGAAGATGAAATGAAGAGGGGAGGAGAGGACCAGCCATATATACGGCATACTAATGGCGCACCGCGGGCAGGTGCGCCATTAGTAATTTTTTTTATTCATTTTGAATTTTGAAGGCGGGAAGATACTAATGGCGCACCACAGGCAGGTGCGCCATTAGTAATTTTTTTTTTTTGATTTATTTTAAATTTTGAAGGCGGGAAGATACTAATGGCGCACCATGGTCAGGTGCGCCATTAGTAATTTTTTTTATTTTTTTGACTTATTTTGAATTTTGAAGGAGGGAAGATACTAATGGCGCACCATGGGCAGGTGCGCCATTAGTAAGTTTGAATTTTTTTGATTTTTTTGCCTCTCTAGATCTTAAAAGCCCCGTATCTTTTTTTCTGTTAGGTTTTTGAGGATTTTGAAAATGTTTAACGGGGTTCCCCCGATTAAATTTGGATGTAACTTTTCGAGTAGATGATTTTTCATATAAAAAACTTTTTCATCCGAGTTAGTATGCAAAAGTTATGCCGATTTTTACAAATTCTCGCGAGATTTTGCAAATGAAGTCAAAATTCATATTTGCAAATTTTCCCAACAACTAGGCCACATATCACATGGGAAACTTATTTTCTTTTATTTTTTTGACAT
>NC_057813.1:658539200-658542992 GCF_018294505.1 Triticum aestivum | reverse complement strand
CACGGTGCGCCATTAGTATGTTTGGACAGGCGCACTAGTTCAAAAAAAAAAATTTGGTACTAATGGCGCACCGTGGGCAGGGTGCGCCATTAGTAGTTTCAACACTAATGGCGCATCAGAAGGTGGTGCGCCATTAGTATATACTAATGGCGCACCACATGTCTGGTGCGCCATTAGTGTCATTTCCATCTATAGCCCTTTTCCTAGTAGTGCCTCGCGGTTACACGGATGGTTGCAGACAGGTGCGCGGTCATGTTGTGCATGACGTTTGTGACCCGTCGTGGCACACGGCATGGCACATGTGCCGGACTGGAAGCACAGACGTATGTGCCAAGAGGGAACGTTCCTGTGGCCCGACGAGGACGTCGGTTCCTCTGAGTGGGGGTGTATGTGATATCCTGTCTTATTAGGGATGATAGACTACTCATATTAATAAGGAATTCCTTCTTTTCTGGAAGCCCATTCGGACAGAACTCCAAAGTTAAGCATGCTCAGCTTGGAGTAGTTTCAGGATGAGTGACCGACCGGGAAGTTGCTCCCGGGTGCGCACAAGTGAGGACAAAGTGTCCAGAAAAGACTAGTATTTATCTGTGGGGCCAGTCTAGATCCTGCCAGGAGTAACGACCACCGGCGGGTGTGTCCGGGGCGTTACAATGACCTGTACCAGACCTGATATAAACTTTGCCGTAAGTTTGGTAGGAAGGTACCAAAGTAATCCCGGCATGGAACACTGGATAACGGTCAAGAACATCCTTAAGTACCTGAAAAGGACTAAGGATATGTTTCTCATATATGGAGGTGACAAAGAGCTCGTCGTAAAGGGTTACGTTGACGCTAGCTTCGACACAGATCTGGATGACTCTAAGTAACAAACCGGATATGTGTATATTTTGAATGGTGGGGCAGTAAGCTGGTGCAGTTGCAAGCAGAGCGTCGTGGTGGGATCTACATGTGAAGTGGGGTACATGGTAGCCTCGGAGGCAGCACGTCATGACTTTAGTTTGCATATTTAACGATGCTTTAAGGAGATTGGGTAGAGCCATTCAACAATGTGGCTCCCCGCAAGGTTGAAACTTTTGTGGATAAAACTTTTGTAAATTCACACCTTGCCAAATATCTTAGCGGTCCAAAACTTGGTGGTTACCGTTATACTTAAATGCGAGCATGCAATCCCTTAGTGTGATTTATCACACATCATTCCTTTAGTGCTTATGCCAACAAGGCAAAGCTTTTCTTAATAATTTTCCAGGGGTCAAGTGTTGGACTTATGTCTATCAATTATTCCGGTCTCATAAACTTAAAAGGGCAACATAAGCATTAGTGACAACATGATAAAAACTTATTGCCCTTTGAGGGAGTGAACATAAATCTTCAAAATGAACTTTAATACTCCCTTTTATGGACCAAACTTAGTGAATCTTTAAAATGCAAATAACATCACTAAGATTAATTTAGTAGCCCAAGTAAAAAACCTCAGGTCTTATGCAATATCCCTATTGCTTATTGTCAACATAATATTGACTAATCATAAATATCTTGTTAAACATATTTCTTATTGAGCTTTGTACCACTGTCAGGTACTCATTGTCTCAAAATTAGTTAATCATCATGACTGATTCCTTATTATGCAAAAGGAAAAACCTTTATGTAATTTCCATCTCTAAAATCTTAAGTTTGATAACCATATATCATCTTTTCATCATTTATTTTCTCAAACTCCCATTCACATTAAATCTTTTTCAATAAGTCTTTTAACAAGACATGTTGTTTGGAACTTAAGAAGGATTTTGCCAAGAATAACCTTGGCTATCTAGGAATTAGGAATAGCTCCTCTTTTGGTGTAATCAATGGAGCTCATAATTGTCATAAAGCCCTTAGGATTTAACTACTGTCCCTTTAGTTTTCAAAATCATACTCTCTTTCAGAGTATCATAATATTCATTATCCCCCTTTGATGCTTTAGGAGAACCATTATGGAGAGCATAATTAAATCCTCTATCTTGCTTAGAGAAAAACTTATGCAAGATTTATCACTTAATATGATATAAACATTAGAAGGAACATAGTGATTAATCATATGAAATTAACATTAAAAGGGCGATTTAATTGTTCCTTATCACCATAATCATCATGCACTGAGGTAATAACGATAATACCCTTGAGAGATAGAAATTCAGATGAAGACTTAAGGATTTTTTTGAGAAGAAGTGGTACTTAACAAAAACTCAATTTCCATTCACAATTCCATAATTCCTCCTTAGGAATTAATTACAATAGAAATGATACAAGTGAAATTGAACAATATTTATACATACCTCGAAATGTGGGCAGAGCTATTGCTCAACATTTTGATGAACTTCCGTAATAAATATTCCACTTTTGTAGGAGAAGTCCATAAAGTTAATAACATAAATCACATTACAGGAATGGGGAATAAGAAACTTTATATTTTGTGCTTAATGGAAAACTTCCAGCCTCCATTCCAGCTATAAAACTTCACCTCAAAATATTCTTGTCCATGAGGCTATAATAATATCATACTTATAGTATCTAATTCTTTTATGGATACCAATACCTTTGAGCTTAATTTCGGTCCACTTTATAGACTTTATTGTGAATAACACAATAAAGTGAACTCAAAAGCTTCGTAAAGTCATCATATCTTCAGTCTTAAATATTGAGTATTCTTATGATCAATATGATCTCATAAGATTTTAAGAATCCATGCAAGCTACTTCATTAATGCTAAAAACAAATTCATAATGACAGAAAGGGAATTACTCCCCTAGATCCTTACTGGCATACTCCCCGGATTCTTTACTGGGTTTTGCTTCCTTAGATGTTAATAGATAAGAAATCCATTGGATTCTTATCAATACCTTAGTAATTAAAAAATCTTCTTTAATGGGGACCTCATTAGATCATAAAATTAATTTTGTTGGTCTAATCCACATCAACTTTGGCCAGAAGTGTATTAGAACAACAAAATTTTGTGATTAAATATTCATTAATCGGCTTTGGCTAGAATAACAAATAACCGTCACACTTTATGGCCTCTCATTATTCAAACTTCTTTTACTGATCCAACTCACATCAGTTTGGCCAGAAGTGAGTAAAAGCAGTAAGAAGTTTGCAGTCAGATATTTGTCAACCAGCTTTGGCCAGGATGACAAACATCAACCACACTCATTTAAAATTGTGTCTCTTTATTCTTCTTTTATTGAACCAGTCCACATCAACTTTGGTCAGAAGTGGGCAAGAACGATAAAATTTTGTAGTCATGTATCCACCAATCAGCATTGGCCAGAATGGTAAATACATACCGAACTTCATTAGTTAGAGACATTTAATACAATAGCCTCATTAAATATACATGGCTTAAGGACAAACTTCTTTAGTGGGCAATTGGTTATGGCAATCCATGGTTTTGTTAGAATATACCATGAAAAGTCAACATTAGGTATTTTTTATGCCCACAAATTTAGTCATAATTTAGATCAAAAGGAAACTTAATTTCTTAAATAAATCAATCATTGATTGAATTTTGGGGAACATCATTAACAAAAAGGGCCTCATACAAAATAACACATTACATATTTTGAGCAACAATCTTTAGTTACTTTAGGGCTATAATCATAATTAACATAACTAGTCATCAACCCGTGCTCCTGCACGGGCTAGTAATTTAAGTTACACACAATATCATATAGATGTGATTATTTTTCATTTATGCATCAATGAAGAGTTATATATATAAAAGAGAAATGGCATAAGTTTTTTTGTAGAACCCCC
>NC_057813.1:658529864-658538914 GCF_018294505.1 Triticum aestivum | reverse complement strand
GTCAATGTAGGAAACTCACAGAAACTAATGAAATTCTATATCAGTATATGTTGGACTCATATGCAAATCATTTCCATGGCACTCCTTGGAAAGTACAAACCTATGTTATACTAAGCAGATTATAGTTTGAAAAAAATCTGAAGTTAAAAAAGTAAACAGGTGTAACCTATGGAAAGTGTAGGTCGAATGCAAAATTTCTTACTTCACTTCATAGAAAGATTCCAAAAATTATATTAAACCTTAGTTAATTCAATATAAAGATAGGATGCATTAAGAGAATATAAGTGCAACTGTATCATCACACTTTAGTAATTCAGATCGTATACATCTCTGTTCATTGTGGTGAGCTAACCTTGACAAAGGAAGCACCCATACAACGCATTATGCAAGAATAACCTATAAGAATAGTGTGTGGCTGGGTCTTAGTGACTGAGACTTAAGGAAGTCTCAGCCAAGTGACATATATACAAGAGAGAAAAAGAAAAAATGAAAAGAAAAAACTTGTACGAATCTCAATGCATGATCAATGGAATATAGCATGGAGTGAGACATAACGAAGTCTCAGTCGACTGAGACTTAGCAAAACTGACGAGAATAGCCTGCACCAGCGTACTATACCTTCAGAGAGGAAACAATCATCACCGAACATGCCCCTAAGGATAATTTTAGATTTCATTTCTTGCTGAATCCATGAACTAATCAGATCCTGCTATCAATAATAAAATAATAATTCTGCTATTGCAAAAAATGACTAACAATTCATAAGCTGGTTATTTCTCTTCTATGTTCTCGGATTTTAAGCTATATATATATGTTTCAGAACATTGGTTATTGCAATCTTAGAATGAATGTAAGCTGCTCCTCATCGTTCATAATCAGTGAAACTTTTGGGAAAACCTTACAATACTAAATGTCAGTATAACCTTCTCAAATGGATGTTGCTTATGTGTCATGAATCTTTGGTATTTGTACCGATTAAATAGTAGATAAATAACAAATCCGAAAGATCATGGTAAATAAAGTAATTTAGAGGAAGTCATATACCGTCAAAAAGGTGATTAGCATTGCATTCAAGGCTTCCAACTATAGGCGTCTTCCTTTTTTCTCAAACATAGACAACAACCACAAAATGAAATGGTAGATGGAAACAATGATTAAATGTAGAACATGAGGAAAAAATTAAGCTTGCATGGCATATTTGTGTGTGAACTAAGAACAATTTCTTGAAGAAATATACTTGCTGTTTGGTGTGCACTAACAATAGTTGATGGTTTCATCATGGAGACAATAGCTAATGGTTTCATTGGAGGATAACCAACTTTGGATTAAAAAATATGATTCAAATTTTAAAATCATGGACGTCTTAACTTTACAGGGAAAAATCACAGGAAGAGAACTGCAAATTAAGTGGTTGTTTTGGGAGATGTATATGCATGACTCATCGAGATAACAATTCAAATAATCCTGCAAAAAAAATATAACAATTCAAATAAAACTAATCACATGCATGCTTCATGTAATAGATATACTACATGAACACTAACTCAAGCAAACATACAATGTCCAAAAGGTATTAAAAAATGAGCAACTTCTATAAGAGATAAACCAATCATTGGGTCCGATCTAGGAGTTAACTATCATCTGGAGTATATAAATATCAATGGAATCAGTATGAGGAAATAATCACCACTTTACGCGTTAAGAAAATGCATACACGTGCAATCTCTGCATTAAAAAGCATCAACATTGCCCATGCCTCAACTTCTAATGACCCATTGATGTTTCACGTGCAGGGTAATGAGATGGTAGTATAAAACCATCATCTTTCATCTATCCATGGCATCCTAGTGTGCTACGGTACTCCCTCTGTTCCTAAATATGTCTATTTAAAGATTCTAATATAGATTACATACGAAGCAAAATGAATGACTACACCCTAAAATACGTCTATATTCATTCGTATGTAGTCCATATTTAAATCTTTAAAAACCTTATATTTAGGAGTAGAGAAAAAAAAATAGAAGTAACCTTGTGAACTGTTCTGGGAAAGAAGAAATATTTTCTTTCTGACATGCAAGCTACCCGTGTGCTGGCTACTGCTGCTAGATATAAGGGCATCTTCAGCCGCGCCCCCAAGAAGGCCTCCCCAGGCGATTTTCTCGCGCCGGCGCCGAAAAAACGGCCCAGTCGCGCCCCCAGGAGCCCGATTTTCGCCGGCTTGGGCCGAAAATAGCGCCGGCGGACCCAGCCCAAACCCGGCGCGCTGGGGGGCGCCCGGGGGCGCCGGGGCGAGTTGTTTTGGCGCGAAGAAGCCGCGGGCCAGCCGCGTCAGCGACTCAGCGCCTCGTCTCCCCCCAACGGCCTCGGTTTCCGCGGGGAATCAATGGCAAGGCTGCCGCCGGTCAGCCTTGCCATTGATTCCTTCACGGGCGGCGCTTCACGGGACGGCGCCGACGCCTCCCCTCCCTCGCACGCGTACACACGGGCGCGGCCCGGCTATAAAAGTCGGCGACCTTCACTCCACTCTCCTGTACCCACACCAGCCCCGCCCGCCCCTCGCCGCCGTCCAGCCCCTCCCGAGCGTTGTCGCCATGGCAGAACGTTTCCCCGGAGACGAGGCGGCGACCAACGGCTTCGGCCGCCGTTCGCTCCGCGTTCTGGAGTCCTGGCTCCCGTTCCAGGCGAACATCCCGGCGCCGCCGGACATGCGCGCCGGGCCATCGGGGTGGAGGCTCAGCGCCGGGGGAGTGCCCATTCCCCCGTTGCCCGACGCCGCGGCGAAGCCGGAGTACTTCGCCGAGGAGGTCGAGATCGCGCGCGCGTCCCTCACCGACGCCCAACGCACCCTCCCCCAGTATGCCGCCGACAACCACGCGGCCTGGGCGGCGTATTTCGAGCGCCGCCAGCAGCAGCGTTTGGCGTCCACCAACGGCGCGCCGGTGGTCGGCGGGTGGCAGAACAGCGAGGGTCGCCACCTCTGGTGGGGCGTCCCCGGCCGCACACTCGAGGGCGTGCTCATGCACCTCGAGGGCGGCAACGACCCGCCGTTGGCGTACCCCCCGGGGCCGCACCGGCGCGTCGGGCCATGGGCGCCAAGGCGGTTCGGGTCCTCCTCCTCCTCTTCCTCCTCCCGATCCTCGTCGCACTCCTCCGGCACTCCGGCCCTGCTCGGCGTCAAGGCCGAGCCTGCGGCGGAATCGCCGCTTGGCCGGCGCACACGCAGCGTCGGCACCGTCATCAACGAGGGAGGCCGGCGCGCCTCCTCCTCGTCGGCTCCTCCGCGCTTCGTCAAGCCAAAGACGGAGACGGGGCTGGTGCCGGTGAAGACGGAGCCGGGGCTGGCGCCGGTGAAGGCGGAGTTCGTCGACGACGACGCGGCCCTAGAATGGGCGCCCCAGGACTCCATTGCGATGGAGAAGGCGCGCCGGGAGAAGGCGAAGGAGCGCCAGCGCGCCGCCCTGCGCCGCTTCGAGGAGCGCCGACGCGGCCGCGACGAAGACGGAGTCGTCGTCCTATGCGACATCGACGACGACGACGATGACGGCGCGCCGACGCCAGTCCACCATGGCGACGTCGGGTCCAGCCGGGGCGTCCGCGTCAAGGAGGAGAAGGCCGACGATGACGATGGCGGCGACGGCGGCGACGACTTTAGCCCCTTTTTTTAGATTAGCTTAATGTAATGAAAATGGGCGAATTTGGCCGAAATTCGTCATGTTTAGCCGAAATTTAACTACTCTTTGTCATAACTTCGCCGAACGGTCCCTTTTTTTTAAAACACTCGCCTGGGGGCGGCCCTGGGGGCCGACGACTGGGCGACGACTCGCCCCCAGGGCCTTTCTTTGCGCCGACTCACCCCCAGGCGGCGCTTTTAGACGCCCCCTGGGGGGCCAACGGCTGGAGATGCCCTAAGGGAGCGTGACATGAAAGGCCGGCTTCAATATTTTTGTTCAGATGGTAGGGATCAACCTCATTAATCGAAGATTTGGTGATGAATTTAATAGCTTGTAGAATACAATAGGGGTTCAATCCAATAATTATTTGTCTACGCCTGCAAAAGGAAAGACGTGATGCAGCCCGGACGGGATTAGAAGCTCATATGGCCTGTACGGCCTCACGTCTGTTGTGCAGCCATGGGAAACAATCGATCAGGGTATTGCGTGTATGTACGTCAGCGTGCATCTTCTTGCAAAATAGAATCGATAGCTTTAGCCCCTTTGTCGAAAAAAGCTAGCTATCCTCGTGTACCCGTGCTTCTCAGGGTAATCAATCTACCTGTGCGTGGGTGTTAATGATACACTGCCAAAAAGTACAGGATCCTACATCTCACCGGAAATATCGGGCGTTCGCCGCACAGGAACCTGCATCGCTGAGCTTCTGGGAGGATGGATGGCTGCACAGTCAAGTTCGCCACTGCCCACGGAGACACGCCGCCCGCATGTATCCCGTCGTTGTTGCCGAGTCGATGCACGCCGCCCGCCTCCGTCGTCGAAAACACTATCAAGGATACGGATATTAAATAGTTAGCAGCCGCTGATCAATCTCCAACTCTGGACACTATATATACATATCAACAGGAATCTCTTACCTCTGTCTTTGAAGCATATAGCTCTCATGCAGCATCAATGGAAGTCAAATAATTAGGGCAGGCGAGGAGGATGGGGGTGAGGGATGCGGAGGGAAGGGGTTTGCGATGCTTGCGGCCTGCCCAGCTTCGAGCATATTTTAGAAAAGTGCTGATGGTCCCGTTTCTTGTGAGCTATGGTTTCTTATAACGTTGTTTTTTTTCCTTCTGAGATCATGACTCTTATAACGTTTTTGTTAAGGAAAATATTGATCTTTTTTCTGATGTTAATTTGTTGTGGGAAAACGCGTAGCATCTAATATGTGCACGTTGGGTCAGGTTTATTGATCTTTTTTTTTCTGTTGTTTTTTTCTGATGTTTTTTTTTAGGTTTTTTTTTCTGATTTGAATTAGTGTGCACGTTGGGTTAGGTTTATGTCCAGATTGGTTCTTTTTTTGCCACACGGTAACGTAAATCGGAGAGTTAAGATAGATCAATTATATAGATCGAACAATTAAGAATGATTAAGACATTTTTATTGATGTAGACTAACGTGGAACTTCGTATGATGCCTCCAATTAGTAAATACTAGTCGTCAACCCGTGCGGATGCATTGGTCTAGCATTAGAAGGAACCTAATAGTGAATCTCATTGAATGACATTCCTTGTATGAATAACTATAAGATTTTGATGAAAAAAACTTCTGAAAACCTTGGCGATGCTCCAGCTCCAGTAAGATACTCCCTCCGTTCCAAAATATAGCGTGCCCACGCTTTTCAAGGTTCAACTTTGACCATAAATCTAACCAACGAGACCGACTGCGGCGGGAGCGAAAATTATATCAGTGAATTCGTATTCAAAAGAAGATTTCAATTATATAATTTTTGCTCCTGCAGCAGTCGGTCTTGTTGGTTAAATTTATGGTCAATGTTGAAGCACGGAAACCGAGGACTCACTATATTTTGGAACGGAGGGAGTACTAATTATCAAGACGACACATTGGTGTAATAACTATGAATATGCATAAATATTTTAGATAGAAGCAGTATCACATCTTCTCCAAACCAAGGAAGTTACAATCCAATTTGAAGTGCAATTTATTAGTTTCACTAATCCTCTGAAGTAGATAGAATGACAAAACTTTCCAATACATGGAAGTAAAGTATCACTATACAGAAATAACAACATTTTGTTGGTTGAAACTAAACCTTGCCCTTCACAACAGTTTACACTCCAATAGTGGGAAAGTTCTGTTATTGCGAACTCTGGGTATAACCATGGACTATCATACAGCACGACATCCATCGGCGCTAGGCTGGCCGTGTTGCCATGTCGATGTTACATCAGCACATACATCATATGCACAATACACCACAGGTTTTCTGCAGTGAAATAAGCAACTCGAATACCATCCTACGCTACTTCCAGCTGTGGGCACGTTCACGCGCTAACCCTGCCTTTAAATATTCCATGATTGTAGATCCTGGTCATTAGATTATGTAATGTATATTTCTAATATTGAAAAATCAGTTTCATAAGAAGAATCAGTATGGTCTCAGTTTCCTTAGTAGTTAGAATGGAAATCCATTGAGCTTCTTTATATAAAAATTCCTGAACAACATTGAGGAAGCACAATTTTTTTGTATGAAGAGCAAGCACACTTGGGGCAACATCAGAAAAGAATCATGCGGTTTCACCCTTTTCTGCATAAATGAGGTTATCACATGAATCTTATTGCACTAGTAGAAAAACACCTAATAGTCCCGGTTCGTAAGGGCCTTTAGTCCCGGTTCATGAACCGGGACTAATGGGTCGTTACTAATACCTCCACCCATTAGTCCCGGTTCAAACACGAACCGGGACCAATGTGCCTCCACGTGGCCCTGTGCCAAGAACCCAGTCAGGGGGCCTTTGGTCCCGGTTGGTGGCTCCAACGGGACCAAAAGTCCATGTTTTTTTTTACAAAAGTGGCTGCTTTAGGGGTTTTGGAGGTTATTTTTAGGTTGTTATTAGCTAGCTAATAGAGAGAAGTGTCCTCTCTTATATCTTCGTCCTTGGTTTATCAACGCTGCTGCTATGTTCATTTCACCCGCTGATATAACATGCTCATGCATGCTTGCATCGTACATCATCATATATAATAACAAGTCCTACTAATCATGCATCATCATACAACTTCTACTCGTTATTAATAATAAGTCATGCGATCATCATCCTCATAGTCATCGAACCCAACCCTACATAATTGTTCTTAGCACATGATCATCAGTATCAGGTAGGACCTAAACACCCTTAAGGTAAAATAGCATAAAACAATATAGACCCTGACTCTCCATTATGAAGAATGGCGATCATCCTGTCTCCAATTCTTGCCCTTCGCTGCTTATTGCTTCCAAGAAGCTTCTTACGACTGTCCATACATTTTTTCCATTCTTTGATTGTTATGTCTCCACTTTTTTTAGAAACCCGGTATGGACAGTTGAGATTCGTAGGACGACCTGGTTGTATGTTCAAAACATGAAGGCTACCACGCGTATACATCAGATGAGGCACACAATCATTCGGGATTATCTGTTGAAAAACATAGTAATAACTTCATAGTTAGTAATGATGTACTAGTTTTTAGAAGTGTGCAAAAAGATGCACGGATGTTGTAATAGTAAAAAATAATCTTACCAGGGTATCTCCATGGTAGTTACCGTAGTTCAACACGTGCACTAGTGGCACATATTGACCATAATGTTGAGGAGTTTGATTGTAGATATTGTAATTCTTAAGATCAGTACAAAATCTGACCAGATGATTTTTCTCCTGATAAGTTAATTCGGAGCCTTCGGTGTAGTAGGTTCTGTCTACCATCTTCCACGCATTCTTTGAAGAATGAAAATAAGCTGTCAATGGAGATAAGTTGTCAACTATTTTGAAATAAACAATATAAATTACTTAATAGCTATATTAAGCTCACATGGGGGAAGAATTGGAGGTGTATCCACAAGGACCCAAATCGAAGGTCTCTCTTGCTCGATTGTAGGATCACCAAGATTCATGGTGACAAGCATACCCTCATCAAGACCATACATCTTGCAAAGTGCTTCCCAATTTTTGCAACCAAAATGGGTTACACTCTGAGCACTGTACAACTTTACTTGAAAATCCACACCATGATGGGTACTTAGGATAATTTTTTTGGTTTCAAAACTTTCATGGTCTTCAAAACCCATCCTCTCCAAGACATAGCGTCTTGCAAAGCACGGGATAAGCTAGTTGAATTGGAAAAGATGAAAAATATTGTCATGATTAAAATAGTTGAAGTCATGATTAATTACGAAAAAAACTATTGTCGTCGGTTGCGTACGGTATGAACATCGAAGGTCTCCTCGAGCTTAATGCTGAAGCGACGATCTTTGTCCAGCTCAATGAACCTGTCGCAGATACCTCGGTCGTGGTGGCACCAGTCGCACTCCCCCGGGCGGTTTTCGTGGTCCGATGACTATGACATTTCCGGCCTATGTTCATAATTCAAATATTAAGCTAGATCATTATTATTAATCACGGGTTGACTATCGGTGATGTACGTACGTAGCTCCTCCTTAAATTCCCGAGTGCATTATTACATCAAATTGTCTAGCACACGGGAATGAAGGAGAACTTATCCAATATGAGCATTCAATAATCAAAACCAAATCATAAAATAAGCAAAACCAAATCATAAAATAAAGTAGTATTCAAATTAGCATGCATTCAATAATTATAAGCAAAATTACATCATCTCTTGGTGTCCGTATATCGTCTAATATTATCACTAATACAACTAGAACCGTAGCGCCCGACGGGTATCGACGCGGACGGTGGACACCCAAAGATAAGGAACCATCACAGGATCATACCTCCAGTGAGATCCCTGAAGAACCTGCTAGGTATTGTCGAACCTGCCCTCCAATGCAACCATGTAGTTTTGTTAATTAAATTAACTAGCTAGTTCAACTACTAAACACTTACTATAAATAAATAAAGTAGTACTTACTAAAACCAAACTACTTCTATATATAGTAAAATAAAGTAGTTTATTAAATCAACTAGCTAGTTCAACTATATATGAAGCACTTACTATAAATAAAATAAAGTAGTACTTACTAAAAATAAACTAGTATTTTTCTAACTAACTATATGAAACACTTTCTCTTCTTATTTTTTTTCCTTTTTCTAAATACTATGAACAAAAAAATCATTAAAATTACTACACATCCAAGAAAAAAAATCTATGAACTACACATCTAAATTACTACACATCCAACAAAAAATCTATAAACTCCAAAAAATCTAAAAAAATCTAACAAAATCTAACAAAAAATCATAAAAAATCTAACAAAATCTAACAAAAAAATCTACTAACAGAAAAAGTCTAACGTAATATGAACAAATTAATTACACAATCTAAATTACACAATATGAACTACATATCTAAATTACACCACGTCTAATCTAACAA